>NC_057797.1:724250497-724531346 GCF_018294505.1 Triticum aestivum
AAAATTATTTCAAAAATAATATTTTTCTCTATTGCAACACATGTAAATATTTTATAATACCTACCGTTCCCGCCATCATCTTGTATCCTGCTAGCAGGAGGATGCGGTGTGGATTACCGATGCTGGCGATAGCAGCAGTCGAGCGGGTGCTGAGCCATCGTGTCATGAGGATGTGTACACGTTTGATGTGGTGCCTGCGGTGACCTTACATCTTCACAGATGGTTGTGTCGACCAGCGGCCGCCAATCAACAGCATGCTTCGTTTTGTCTTCATCACACTGAGCATCATGTTGGTCGTGGTGCTGGTGTTGGAGATGGACCCCTGTTGCACAGTCTTGCGACCTAAACTATAGGTACGTGATTTTTTTTCCGTTGCAACGCACGGATATTTTTGCTAGTAAAACTAATATTATAGGCTCATACATCATCTTGCAAGAAGACGAAGGTGCTTAGCATGTCGAAGTTGATGGGGAAGATCACGTGGGTGCACCCGGGGTCCTCGATGGTGGCTGGTACCTCGGCGCAGGTGGCCAGGGAGAAGGCCATCGCCATCTGGTGGTTGTCGTAGGCGTCGATTGCTGTCACGTTCAGCTTCTCCAGCAGCGTGATAATAATGTACTCCTAGCCTTCTCCACAGTTGCTCCCATCTATGGGCACAAGATACAGGACATGTGAGACTAAGCACCGAGGGGGAAACAGGAGGCTACAATACAAGAATAGGTGACACCTTTGCTAGTTCCGTCTGGATCCCCTATGACATAGTCAATATATGGCTTTACTACGTGTAAAGGTGAACATAACAAATGAAAATCGGCTAGAGAAGAGAACCCCATGTGCTACACCTTCATGTCTCCCCAACCGATAAATATTGATCTCTCCAGAGCCTCTCAATTCTAATTCCAATTCCCTCTAGCAAGGGTCGACGGACAGAGATCCATCCATATATCCAGAGAGTGAAAAATGTTTGTCAAATTTATACAAATTGAATTATGTAGATTTGAAAGGCATCGGGAACAATTTTTCGGCAGCTGGACGGAGCCAGCTAATCTGATGCATCGGTACAACCATGAACAGTTGTGTAGGTCTCTTCCCGTCCAGGCCGGATGGCGTTCGGCCTGGACGGGAAGAGACCTTTGGCAGCCAGCAGCCTTGGGAGACGAGTACATTCCCCGCATGGTTCTCTTGTCTTACTCTGTGACCTGAACCCTGATATAGTCACATCGGGACATGAGTTTGAACCTCTGATTGGTAAAGTATTTGTTTTGGCTGCACTTGGTGCGTATCAAAATTTTGCTGCTGCTGCAGATTCCAACTTGTAACGTACATACTCCAACTGAGATGTAACCTGATGTAGGCTTCCTCCTCTGATCATACGGCCGGAACCGCAGCCATTCTAACAGTAGCACCGCGCGAGAGAGAGGGCACTTGTCTTACGCTGAACTTCTTGCCGGCCACGAATGTGAAGGCCGCCGGATCGGGCGGCACTGCGAGCCAGCTCCAGTTTGAGGCGTGCACCTTGAGCCCCTCCACCTCGTGCTGGACAATCATGGTGATCGCACTGTCGTCGCGGCGCGCCTGCATGAACACACACGCGGGTTTCTGCGTCCGGCGGCACGCCGTAGCATGAGGGTTGGACGGCGTGGGCGAGCGCGCCCAGGTGCGCGTCGATGCGCTTCTCCCGGACGCCCAGGCCCTCGACCTCGAGCACGATCCCTCTCCACCGTCAGTGAAGGCGTCCCTGGCCGCCGACACGATCATGACGCTGCACATATACGGACGGACACGGCCACGCCGCCACGGCAAGGAAGCAAGAATGGATGGTGGCCTTGGTTGATTACCCGCGGAGCACGTCGTGCACCGCCACGGACACAGTCGCCGTGTCCCAGGCTTGCTCCCAGCTTGCTCTCCGGGCTCCAGCCCGCGGAGGTCCACCTTGGTAGCCCCTACACCTTGGTGACCTGACCTCCATCATCTGCTGCTGCTCTGAGCCGTCGCTCCAACCCATCGGGGTTCGCTTCTCAAGGAACGACGGAGATTGATTGTGTGACGTGCCTGATGCTTCTTGGATCTTTGCTTTAAAGCTAGCTATATAGAAATACTTACAGAAATAAGCGGATGAGCTATCGGATAGGGACTGTTCATCACGTGGCACTACGAATCATGTTGGAGTTATCAAAACTTGAGCAAGTTATAATTAGGCAAGTGTAGTTAAGAAACGATCAACATATAAAGGAAAGCTGGAGGATGTATGCGGGCAGCGTTGGATGGTCGCCTCCCGCATCTGTATCCGCGTACTGGTTCCCTGTCCGCAGACGGATGCATGAGGAAATTTACGGGTCAACATTTGAGATGCCCTAATGGTCATAGTCTTTTTTGGGGGGTAATGATCATTTTTTTTGCGGGGTGAAAGACCTTCTTTTAATCAGTCTGGATCAGGATGATCCAAGGAGCATAAGTTTACAACCTCTTCAGGTGCAGATCGCAGCCAAACAGCTCTTTTAACACAGGCACGTCCTATTCTAGCTAGTTCATTACTAACTTGATTACTCTCCCTTCTAATGGCTCTAACCTTCACTTCTCTTCCACCATACATACGCGCTTTAATCTCATGATGAACAAGGCCTGCATTTGGTGACCGGTCTGTAGACTTGTGCATGAGCATAGCAGCAGCCTCTGAGCAGTCCGTCTCCAGGATGAATGGTGCTGAGCTCCACTCCATAGCAAGGGCAACCCCTTCTCTACATGCTTCCAGTTCAGCTGCTAGTGCACTATTGCACGTGAACATGTGGCGGCAAGAAGAAAAAACGATATGGCCCTCAGGGCCGGTCCTGAGACTTTGGGGGCCCGGGGCAAACCTAAAACTCAGGGCCCTTCCGTGTAAATAGCAGAGCGGTAGTAATTGATATATGTACCAAATATTGCCAATAAGCATGTAAATGCATCTAAAAATCAATTTTCAGATCATATTTTTTTGGAGCGAAACATACATGCTCTTTAAATGTCATGATAACACAAAGTGCTAAAAAATTGCATCAAAGCTTGAACAGTGCAAGCTATATATGAATGATGCATACAGTGGCGAATCTAGGACGTAAATGCTGGGAGGCTCAACTTCAAGGATACTAATTTTTTTGGTGTCGGAAGCCATTTTATGTGCTGCACCTAATTACTAGTGCGCTGATCATTGGTGGTGTTTTTTTGCGTGGCAAATTTTAAGGGTACACTAGAGCCTGTTGAAGCCTGTTGAGTAGAATCGCCCCTGAATGCATATGAAGATAGATTACATAATTAGCGTCGATCAGATTCCAAAAATCCACACCATACACGTAGAACACTAATATAGCACAACGGACCGCGCTACATGTTGCGTGTGACAGGGCAAACACCAGTTGTACTCCCTCCGTTCCGAATTACTTGTCTTGGATTTGTCTAAATACGGATGTATCTAGACTCATTTTATTGCAAGATACCTCCGTATTTAGACAAATCTAAGACAAGTAATTCGAAACGGAGGGAGTAGGAATTATGGGGCTCTTCTAGACCTATGCCTGTGAATCTTCCTAGATGACCACGGTGGGTGATGGAGCAAATCGCGTCACACAACGCAAAGAATGAGCGAACGTGAACCCAGTTTAAATCTAGATAGATAGATATGCTGATATGACATGGGGAGTGATAAGTTGAAGATATGATATACCTCGATTGGTCAGATCTCGGTGATAATGCGATGTGAATTTGCGTCTGGCTCCGGCAGGAGGCACTTGACGGCGTGCGTGTGCGTCCAGCGTCTGGAGACCATAGAGCATAGCCGGGTTCGTCCGCGTGCTGCACTCCGGCGGAGGTTCGTCCAGCGCCGCCAGCAACTCGCCTCGCGACCTGGGCCATGGGATAGGGATCGTCAGGATTTTCCCTTGGAAGGAACCTTTTTTTAGACAAGCCCTTAGAAAGAACTTACGATTGCAGCGTGGACTCCTATCTCCCAGGCCCATAGGCTCACCCAGCGTGTGCGTCCCTACGGGCTAAGCCGAGAGCTCCTATTGGACGCTCTTTGCGTCAAATTGGCGGCCAGACGCACAGGGGCAGCTCGACTGGGCCGGCCCATGAAGCTTCACCGCGGGACGAAAAAGATGGCAAAAAGCAAAGGCAGGCGCGACGAGGATTCGAACTTGAGACTCAATGCTTTTGACCGCGCGCACCTGTCCAACCCAATTTAAATCTAGATAGATAGATATGCTGATATGACATGGGGAGTGATAAGTTGAAGATATGATATACCTCGATTGGTCAGATCTCGGTGATAATGCGATGTGAATTTGCGTCTGGCTCCGGCAGGAGGCACTTGACGGCGTGCGTGCGCGTCCAGCGTCTGGAGACCAGAGAGCATAGCCGGGTTCGTCCGCGTGCTGCACTCCGGCGGAGGTTCGTCCAGCGCGGCCAGCAACTCGCCTCGCGACCTGGGCCATGGGATAGGGATCGTCAGGATTTGCCCTTGGAAGGAACCTTTTTTTTAGACAAGCCCTTAGAAAGAACTTACGATTGCAGCGTGGACTCCTGTCTCCCAGGCCCATAGGCTCGCCCAGCGTGTGCGTCCCTACGGGCTAAGCCGAGAGCTCCTATTGGACGCTCTTTGCGTCAAATTGGCGGCCAGACGCACAGGGGCAGCTCGACTGGGCCGACCCATGAAGCTTCACCGCGGGACGAAAAAGATGGCAAAAAGCAAAGGCAGGCGCGACGAGGATTCGAACTTGAGACTCAATGCTTTTGACCGCGCGCACCTGGCCAACCCAGTTTAAATCTAGATAGATAGATATGCTGATATGACATGGGGAGTGATAAGTTGAAGATATGATATACCTCGATTGGTCAGATCTCGGTGATAATGCGATGTGAATTTGCGTCTGGCTCCGGCAGGAGGCACTTGACGGCGTGCGTGCGCATCCAGCGTCTGGAGACCAGAGAGCATAGCCGGGTTCGTCCGCGTGCTGCACTCCGGCGGAGGTTCGTCCAGCGCGGCCAGCAACTCGCCTCGCGGCCTGGGCCATGGGATAGGGATCGTCAGGATTTGCCCTTGGAAGGAACCTTTTTTTAGACAAGCCCTTAGAAAGAACTTACGATTGCAGCGTGGACTCCTGTCTCCCAGGCCCATAGGCTCGCCCAGCGTGTGCGTCCCTACGGGCTAAGCCGAGAGCTCCTATTGGACGCTCTTTGCGTCAAATTGGCGGCCAGACGCACAGGGGCAGCTCGACTGGGCCGGCCCATGAAGCTTCACCGCGGGACGAAAAAGATGGCAAAAAGCAAAGGCAGGCGCGACGAGGATTCGAACTTGAGACTCAATGCTTTTGACCGCGCGCACCTGGCCAACCCAATTTAAATCTAGATAGATAGATATGCTGATATGACATGGGGAGTGATAAGTTGAAGATATGATATACCTCGATTGGTCAGATCTCGGTGATAATGCGATGTGAATTTGCGTCTGGCTCCGGCAGGAGGCACTTGACGGCGTGCGTGCGCGTCCAGCATCTGGAGACGAGAGAGCATAGCCGAGTTCGTCCGCGTGCTGCACTCCGGCGGAGGTTCGTCCAGCGCCGCCAGCAACTCGCCTCGCGACCTGGGCCATGGGATAGGGATCGTCAAGATTTGCCCTTGGAAGGAACCTTTTTTTAGACAAGCCCTTAGAAAGAACTTACGATTGCAGCGTGGACTCCTATCTCCCAGGCCCATAGGCTCACCCAGCGTGTGCGTCCCTACGGGCTAAGCCGAGAGCTCCTATTGGACGCTCTTTGCGTCAAATTGGCGGCCAGACGCACAGGGGCAGCTCGACAGGGCCGGCCCATGAAGCTTCACCGCGGGACGAAAAAGATGGCAAAAAGCAAAGGCAGGCGCGACGAGGATTCGAACTTGAGACTCAATGCTTTTGACCGCGCGCACCTGGCCAACCCAATTTAAATCTAGATAGATAGATATGCTGATATGACATGGGGAGTGATAAGTTGAAGATATGATATACCTCGATTGGTCAGATCTCGGTGATAATGCGATGTGAATTTGCGTCTGGCTCCGGCAGGAGGCACTTGACGGCGTGCGTGCGCATCCAGCGTCTGGAGACCAGAGAGCATAGCCGGGTTCGTCCGCGTGCTGCACTCCGGCGGAGGTTCGTCCAGCGCGGCCAGCAACTCGCCTCGCGGCCTGGGCCATGGGATAGGGATCGTCAGGATTTGCCCTTGGAAGGAACCTTTTTTTTAGACAAGCCCTTAGAAAGAACTTACGATTGCAGCGTGGACTCCTGTCTCCCAGGCCCATAGGCTCGCCCAGCGTGTGCGTCCCTACGGGCTAAGCCGAGAGCTCCTATTGGACGCTCTTTGCGTCAAATTGGCGGCCAGACGCACAGGGGCAGCTCGACTGGGCCGACCCATGAAGCTTCACCGCGGGACGAAAAAGATGGCAAAAAGCAAAGGCAGGCGCGACGAGGATTCGAACTTGAGACTCAATGCTTTTGACCGCGCGCACCTGGCCAACCCAGTTTAAATCTAGATAGATAGATATGCTGATATGACATGGGGAGTGATAAGTTGAAGATATGATATACCTCGATTGGTCAGATCTCGGTGATAATGCGATGTGAATTTGCGTCTGGCTCCGGCAGGAGGCACTTGACGGCGTGCGTGCGCGTCCAGCATCTGGAGACCAGAGAGCATAGCCGAGTTCGTCCGCGTGCTGCACTCCGGCGGAGGTTCGTCCAGCGCCGCCAGCAACTCGCCTCGCGACCTGGGCCATGGGATAGGGATCGTCAGGATTTGCCCTTGGAAGGAACCTTTTTTTAGACAAGCCCTTAGAAAGAACTTACGATTGCAGCATGGACTCCTGTCTCCCAGGCCCATAGGCTCGCCCAGCGTGTGTGTCCCTACGGGCTAAGCCGAGAGCTCCTATTGGACACTCTTTGCGTCAAATTGGCGGCCAGACGCACAGGGGCAGCTCGACTGGGCCGGCCCATGAAGCTTCACCGCGGGACGAAAAAGATGGCAAAAAGCAAAGGCAGGCGCGACGAGGATTCGAACTTGAGACTCAACGCTTTTGACCGCGCGCACCTGGCCAACCCAGTAGACTGGTACAGTTGGTTCAAGCGCAGTGCATAGCTTAAAGATAAAGCTGACTTGTGAACAGGAACAAATTACTGTAGCGAACCCGAAATTACTTGTTGTATTGATTTTTTTAAACTGTACTTTCTTTCTATGTGTCTCTTTAAACAAGTGCGCACCTTTTTTGAATTGATGAAAAAAATAGAGACAGGAACATTTTTCGAATATGTGAACAAAAAAATTGAAAAGTCAGAAATTGTTTTTGTGATAATGTGAACCACCTTTTCAATTTGTGAACAAATTTTAAACCGTGTGATCAAATTATGAAATTCCGAAGAAATTTGTAACCGCAAACATTTTTTGAATTTGCGAACAAATTATGATATTCCAAACAAATTTGAAACCGCAAACATTTTTTGAATTTTTGAACAAAAATTTGAAAAATGGAACATTTCATGATATTCCGAACAAAAATTCATACAGCGAACATTTTTTTATTGGTGAACAAAAAAATAAAAATGGAATATTCCATGAAAGTATGAACAAAAGTTTAAAACCATAAACATTTTTTGAAATTCTTGAACATTTATAAAATTTCTATCCAAATTTTGAAAACGTGAACATTTTTTGAAAATGCGAATAATTTTTTGGAAAACACAAACAATTTTCGAAAAATGGAACAAATGTAAAATTCCAAAACTTTTTTGAGAATTTGAACAAATTTGAAAATGCAAACATTTTATGAAAATCACGTGCAAATTTTGAAAAATGACAGCAAATGTGAAATTCCATTTTTTGGAAAATTTGAATAAGTTTGAAAACACGAACATTTTTTGAAAATCACGAACAAATTTGAAACACCGAACACATTTTGAAACACCAATAAATTTTGTACATTTTTTTGAAAAGAACAAAATGTTTATTGAAACCTGAACAAAAAGAATCAAACATTTTTTTATAAAAAGTTGAATAAAGTATTGAATATATTGAACTTTTTTTGAAATTGCTATATTTCTAGAACAAAAATGAAAGAAAGAAAGAAACAGGAAAACGAAAAACGTGAAAGAAAGAAACAGGTAATAGGAGACCTTTTTGCATGTGTAAGACACAAGTGTTGTTAAGCTCGAGTGGCTGGATACGCATTTCCAGTTGTGGGAGGTTTGAGGTTCGATTCCTTCCTCTCTTCATTTTTTTAACGATTTTCTCTGTAGGAAGCATCCGACATGGACCAGCCCACGAACGGTCGATGGGTGTGCGACAGGTCGACATTTGCCGCAAAATGCGGCGAATAGGGTTTTCCGGCTAAGCCGTGCGTGTCTGCTGCTAGGCCCTTGCGGCTGCGTCAATACTATGCATGCGTCCTAATCAATCAATCGGGCCTAATAATACTAGTGATTAGCGTCTCAGCCTCCCAGGCCTATAGACTAAGTGCGATCTGACGGGGCCCCCTGGACCTTGGGGGCCGGGGCGGCCGCCCCCTGCCCCCCTCAGGGCTGGCCCTAATGGCCCTCCGCGTCTCGCATGACCATCCTAAATGCCGCCATTCCCTACTTGCTCCGAGTAAGAGCCGTCGATGTTGAGCTTCAGCCAGCCAGTGGGAGGCGGCTCCCATCTGTTCGGTTGCCGTGACACCCCGTCCCTACTGGTCGGTTTGCTAAACGACGTTCCAGCCACATGGGGCGCCGACAACTGCACCACCATTTTGCCTTTCTCATGGTCACCTTGGGGACGCTGCTGGATACAAAGGAGGGACGTGATGTAGCTGTGTAAGAATCTGCGTGATGCCTCAGTCGGTGTAGCCTCCTTCTCATGTGTGATCTCATTTCGGACATGCCATGAGCGCCACATAGTCATCAGTACAGCCATTCTTGAGGTGTCGTTGAGCGGCTCCAGCACCTCGAACAACCACTCTGGCCCTGTGTTGCGAACAGAGCTGATATCTGGCAGCAACCAATCCTGCGCCATGGCAAGCCGTAGGAACACCGCACGAGGGCACCTACACATATCATGGAAGCCGTCCTCGCATTCCATTCCACACACAGGGCATATATTAGATGGTTTCAAGTGACGAGAACATTTGTTGGACCAAGTGGCCAGAGAATTAGTCGCGAGCCGCCATGCAAAGACGCGTACCTTAGGGCGAGCAGAGCACCCTCATATGATCTTCCAGATGGCACGACGACCATCCGATGCCCTGCTCATTGCACATGCCGATGGGCGCTCGCGCTCGTCCATGGCTAGGCGGTATGCCGAACGAATGGTAAAAATATGTCGTTCTTCTCTGGCGCCCAAGCAAGGGTGTCATCGAAGCCACGGGGGCATGCATGGATGCACGTGATGACGTCAATGTTGACCGGAAGGAGGTGTCGACGAAGAAGGTCCAGCCGCCATGCGCCGCGCTCATCAAGAAGATCCCCCACTCGCCTCAGTCGGCACGTGCCCTGCATTGTGATGAGATTCCCTCCATGCTCCCTCGGTAGCCAGCTATCTCGCCATATGCGAATGTTTTTGCCATTACAAATGCGCCAAATCATCCCTTTCTTCAGAAGTTCGAGGCCGTGCTGGATGCCCTGCCAAGATGCCGAAGCACCACCAGAAAAAACCGTATCCTCAATGCGCAAGATAGTATCGAGCTTTTAGAACCTACGCACATAAACTATCTGGTTTAGTTAGGAGGCGCCAAGCCTGCTGGGCTAGCAGGGCTTGGTTAAACAAGCGGAAGTCTCTAAATCCAAGGCCCCCCTTGGTTTTGTGCGCCATAATATTTGGCCAAGAGATCCAATGTGTTTGCGCTTCCCTTTAAGGATCCCCACCAAAAGTTCCTGACCATGCCGTTCAAGTCATCACAAACAGATATTGGAAGTTTAAACACACTCATCACGAAGGTTGGGATTGCCTGCAAAATGGATTTGACCATCACTTCTTTCCCTGCCGACAAAAGTGTGTCACCCCATGCAATAATCCTTTTTGTCAAATGTGCCTGAAGATTCTGAAATTTTCTTTTCGACATCCGCCCCTCTAGTGTAGGCAGCCCAAGATATCTCTCTTTAAAGGTCGACCTTTCAACCTGTAGGGTCGAACGAATACTCGCTTGGCTTCTCTCCGGACATGATTTCCCAAACATGATACTGCATTTTGCTGGGTTAATCAACTGGCCTGTTGCTTTCTCGTAGGACATGAGGATATTACGACCCCATCAGCTTGCTCACTATCAGCCTTGAAAAAGAGTAGGGTGTCATCTGCAAACAACAAGTGGGAGATCCCCGGGGCACGCCGGCAGATTTTCAGTGGCACCAAATTCCCACTCCTTTTACCATCCTTCAAGAAGGACGAGAGACCGCCAACAAAAAAAGGAACAAAAAAGGAGAGAGTGGATCACCTTGCCGAAGCCCTCGCGTCGGTGCAAATGAATCCAAAAGGGTTCCATTAAATTTCACATTGTACCTCACAGTGGTGACACAAGACATTATCCAGTCGATCCACCTGTGAGCGAAACCCAATTTTTGCATCATTTGCTTCAAGAAGGTCCAATCAACCCTATAATATGCTTTTGATAAGTCCACTTTGTATGCACAAAAGCTCTTCTCCGGATCTTTTTCCTGTTGGATGTGATGAATGCATTCAAATGCAACATAGGCATTATCCGTGATCATTCGTCCTGGAATAAAGGCACTCTGGGCAGGCGAAATTATATCATCCAATATGGGCCGTAACCGGTTAACAAGACACTTTGCCACCACCTTATAAGTAACGTTGCATATGCTAATAGGACGAAAGTCAGAGAGCTTAGCTGGCTTGCCAACTTTTGGAATGAGGACGATAGAAGTATTGTTGACTCCATCTGGCATCAATCCAGTTCAAAAAAACTCCTTGACCCCTGCAATCACATGTTCTTTCATGACCGCCCAGTTCCGCTGAAACATTCTTGTTTGGAATCCATCCGGTCTGGGCGCCTTGAGGAGACCAATTTGAAACAGGGAGCGTCTGATATTTCCTTCTCAGAAAATTCTGCACAAAGGCCTTCATTCATATTGTCAGTAACATGTGAATCAATAAGGTTTATTACAAGTTCATATTATAGGGATGAATCAGCCGTGAACAGATTTGCAAAGTATGCAGTGGGCATGTCCGCCATAGTTGCCCGATCGTTCCGTACAATCCCAGCCTCATCCACCAAGGACTTGATGCGGTTCTTTTCGTGCTCTCCACACCGCCTTCCTGTGAAAAAACTGGGTGTTCCGGTCACCCTCTCGCAGCCACGCTATACGTGATCCCTCCATCCAGAGCATCTACCCCTATAGAGGAGTTCATTCATGCGATCGGTAGCTTCTCGCATTTCTCGTTGGTATGCATTCATAACCATCAACTCCTCTAAACGAGTACGACATTTATTTATTTCTCTTACCACATTACCAAATTTCTTTCTGCTCCAGCCATGAAGCGTGCTCATGAAATCTCCAAGGGCAGTAGTTGTTGGAAATATGCCCTAGAGGCAATAATAAATTGGTTATTATTATATTTCCTTGTTCATGATAATCGTTTATTATCCATGCTAGAATTGTATTGATAGGAAACTCAGATACATGTGTGGATACATAGACAACACCATGTCCCTAGTAAGCCTCTAGTTAACTAGCTCGTTGATCAATAGATGGTTACAGTTTCCTGACCATGGACATTAGATGTCGTTGATAACGAGATCACATCATTAGGAGAATGATGTGATGGACAAGACCCAATCCTAAGCCTAGCACAAAGATTGTGTAGTTCGTATGCTAAATCTTTTCTAAATGTCAAGTATCATTTCCTTAGACCATGAGATTATGCAACTCCCGGATACCATAGGAATGCTTTGGGTGTGCCAAACGTCACAACGTAACTGGGTGGCTATAAAGGTGCACTACGGGTATCTCCAAAAGTGTTTGTTGGGTTGGCACGAATCGAGACTGGGATTTGTCACTCCATATGACGGAGAGGTATCTCTGGGCCCACTCGGTAGGACACCATCATAATGTGCACAATGTGACCAAGGAGTTGATCACGGGATGATGTGTTACGGAACGAGTAAAGAGACTTGCCGGTAACGAGATTGAACAAGGTATCGGATATCGACGATCGAATCTCGGGCAAGTACAATACCGCTGGACAAAGGGAATTGAATACGGGATTGATTGAATCCTCGACATCATGGTTCATCCGATGAGATCATCGTGGAACATGTGGGAGCCAACATGGGTATCCAGATCCCGCTGTTGGTTATTGTCCGGAGAGTCGTCTCGGTCATGTCTGCATGTCTCCCGAACCCGTAGGGTCTACACACTTAAGGTTCGGTGACGCTAGGGTTGTAGAGAAATTATTATGCGGTAACCCGAAAGTTGTTCGGAGTCCCGGATGAGATCCCAGACATCACGAGGAGTTCCGGAATGGTCCGGAGGTAAAGATTTATATATGGGAAGTCTTATTTTGGCCACCGGAAAATGTTCGGGATTTTTCGGTATTGTACCGGGAAGGTTCTAGAAGGTTCCGGAGTGGGGCCCACCTGCATGGGGGGACCCACATGAACGTGGGTAGTGGGGGCAAGGCCCCACACCCCTGGTCAAGGCGCACCAAGATCCCCCCTTAGAAGGAATAAGATCATATCCCGAAGGGATAAGATCAAGATCCCTAAAAAGGGGGGATAACAATCGGTGGGGAAGGAAAATGATGGGATTTCTTTCCCCCACCTTTGCCAACGCCCCAATGGACTTGGAGGGCAAGAAACCAGCCCCCTCCACCCCTATATATAGTGGGGAGGCGCATGGGAGCTGCACCCTAGCCCCTGGCGCCTCCCTCTCCCCTCGTAACACCTCTCCCTCTCGCTGAGCTTGGCGAAGCCCTGCCGAGATCCCCGCTGCTTCCACCACCACGCCGTCGTGCTGCTGGATCTCCATCAACCTCTCCTTCCCCCTTGCTGGATCAAGAAGGAGGAGACGTCTTCCCCAACCGTACGTGTGCTGAACGCGGAGGTGCCGTCCGTTCGGCGATCGGTCATCGGTGATTTGGATCACGATGAGTACGACTCCATCAACCCCGTTCTCTTGAACGCTTCCGCTCGCGATCTACAAGGGTATGTAGATGCACTCCTCACTCTCGTTGCTAGATGACTCCATAGATTGATCTTGGTGATGCGTAGAAAATTTTAAAATTCTGCTACGTTCCCCAACAGTGGCATCATGAGCTAGGTCTATGCGTAGTTTCTATGCACGAGTAGAACACAAAGTAGTCGTGGGCGTCGATTTTGAATTTACTTGCCGTTACTTGTCTTATCTTGATTCGGCGGCATCGTGGGATGAAGCGGCCCGGACCGACCTTACAAGTACACTTACGTGAGACAGGTTCCACCGACTGACATGCACTAGTTGCATAAGGTGGCTAGCGGGTGTCTGTCTCTCCCACTTTAGTCGGATCGGATTCGATGAAAAGGGTCCTTATGAAGGGTAAATAGAAATTGGCATATCACGTTGTGGTTTTTGCGTAGGTAAGAAACGTTCTTGCTAAGAAACCTATAGCAGCCACGTAAAAATTTGCAACAACAATTAGAGGACGTCTAACTTGTTTTTGCAACATATGCCTTGTGATGTGATATGGCCAAAAGGATGTGATGAATGATATATGTGATGTATGAGATTGATCATGTTCTTGTAATAGGAATCACGACTTGCATGTCGATGAGTATGACAATCGGCAGGAGCCATAGGAGTTGTCTTAATTTATTTATGACCTGCGTGTCAACATAAACGTCATGTATTTACTTTACTTTATTGCTAAACCGTTAGCCATAGTAGTAGAAGTAATAGATGATGAGACAACTTCATGAAGACATGATGATGGAGATCATGATGATGGAGATCATGGTGTCATGCCGGTGACGATGATGATCATGGCGCCCCGAAGATGGAGATCAAAAGGAGCAAAATGATATTGGCCATATCATGTCACTATTTGATTGCATGTGATGTTTATCATGTTTTACATCTTATTTGCTTAGAATGATGGTAGCTAAAATAAGATGATCCCTCGCAATAATTTCAAGAAAAATGTTCCCCCTAACTGTGCACCGTTGCGAAGGTTTGTTGTTTCGAAGCACCAGGTGATGATCGGGTGTGATAGATTCTAACGTTCGAATACAACGGGTGTAAGCCAGATTTACACACGCAATACACTTAGGTTGACTTGACGAGCCTAGCATGTACAGACATGGCCTCGGAACGCGGAAGACCGAAAGGTCGAACATGAGTCGTATAGAAGATACGATCAACATGAAGATGTTCACCGATGATGATAGTCCATCTCACGTGATGATCGTACACGGCCTAGTTGACTCGGATCATGTATCACTTAGATGACTAGAGGGATGTCTATCTAAGTGGGAGTTCATTAAATAATCAGATGAACTTAATTATCATGAACATAGTCAAAAGGCCTTTGCAAATTATGTCATAGCTTATGCTTTAGTTCTACTGTTTTAGATATGTTCCTAGAGAAAATTTAGTTGAAAGTTGATAGTAGCAATTATGCGGACTGGGTCCGTAAACAGAGGATTGTCCTCATTGCTGCGCAGAAGGATTATGTCCTTAATGCACCGCTCAGTGAGCTGACCCTCGAACGTCGGTTGTGGATGTTGCGAACATCTGACATACAAGTTTTGATGACTACATGATAGTTCAGTGCGTAATGCTAAATGGTTTAGAATTGAGGCACCAAAGACGTTTTTGAAACATCGCAGAACATATGAGATGTTCCAAGGACTAAAATTGGGATTTCAGGCTAGTGCCCACGTCAAGAGGTATGAGACCTTTGACAAGTTTCTTAAGCCTGCACACTAAGGAGAAAAGCTCAATCGTTGAGCATGTGCTCAGATTGTATGAGTACTACAATCGCTTGAATCGAGTGGGAGTTGATCTTCCAGATGAGATAGTGATGGTTCTCCAAAGTCACTGCCACCAAGCCACTAGAGCTTCGTTATGAACTATAACATATCAGGGATAGATATGATGATCCTTGAGCTATTCGCGACACCACGAAAGTAGAAATCAAATAGGAGCATCAATTGTTGATGGTTAGTAAAACCACTAGTTTCAAGAAGGGCAAGGGCAAGAAAGGGATACTTCATGAAACGACAAATCAGTTGCTGCTCTAGTGAAGAAACCCAAAGTTGAACCCAAGCCCGAGACTAAGTGCTTCTGTAATACTCCCTCCGTTCCAAAATATAGCGCGTCCTCGGTTTCCGTGCTTCAACTTTGACCATTAATTTAATCAACAAGACCGACTGCGGCGGGCGAAAAAATTATACCAGTGAATTCGTATTCAAAAAAAGTCTTTAATTATATAATTTTTGATCCCGCCGCAGTCGGTCTCGTGGGTTAAATTTATGGTCAAAGTTGAACCTCGAAAAGCGTGGGCGCGCTATATTTTGGAACGGAGGGAGTAAGGGGAACGGTCGCTGAAGCAGAACCACCCTAGATACTTGGTAGATGAGAAGGCTGGCAGGGTTGAAATAAGTATGTATTGGACATACATTATATTAAATGTGTACTTTACTAGTACTCCTAGTAGCAGTAGGGTATTAGATACCGGTTCGGTTGCTAAGTGTTGGTAACTCGAAATGAAAGGCTACGAAATAAACGGAGACTAGTCAAAGGTGAGACGATGATATGTGTTGGAAGTGTTTCCAAGGTTGATGTGATCAAGCATCGCACGCTCTGTTTACCATCAGGATTGGTGTTAAACCTAAATAATTGTTATTTGGTGTTTGCGTTGAGCATAGACATGATTGGATTATGTTTATCGCAATACGGTTATTCATTTAAGGAGAATAATGGTTACTCTGTTTATTTGAATAATACCTTCAATGGTCTTGCACCTAAAATGAATGGTTTATCGAATCCCGATCGTAGTGATACACATGTTCATGCCAAAAGATATAAGATAGTAATGATAGTACCACATACTTGTGGCACTGTAATTTAGTCACAATGGTATGAAACGCATGAAGAAGCTCCATGTTGATGGATCTTTGGACTCGCTTGATTTTGAATCACTTGAGACATGCAAATCATACCACATGAACAAGATGACTGAAAGGCCTCGTTTTCAGTAAGATGGAACAAGAAAGCAACTTGTTGGAAGTAATACATCTTGATGTGTGCAGTCCAATGAGTGCTGAGGCATGTAGTGGATATCGTTATATTCTTACTTCACAGATGATTTGAGTAGATGCTAAGTATATTTACTTGATGAATCACGAGTCTGAATTATTGAAAGGTTCAAGTAATTTCAGGGTGAAGTTGAAGATCGTCGTGACAAGAGGATAAAATATCTATGATATGATCATAGAGATGAATATCTGAATTACGAGTTTGGCACAGAATTAAGACATTGTGGAAATTGTTTCACAACTAATACAGCCTGGAACACCATAGTGTGATGGTGTGTCCGAACATCATAACTGCACCCTATTGGATATCATGCATACCATGATGTCTCTTATCGAATTACCATGATAGTTTATGGGTTAGGCATTAGAGACAACCACAGTCACTTTAAATAGGGCACCACGTAATTCCAATGAGATGACACCGTATGAACTATGGTTTAAGAGAAACCTAAGCTGTCATTTCTTAAAAGTTTGGGGCTGCAATGCTTATGTGAAAAAGTTTCAGGCTGATAAGCTCGAACCCAAAGCGGATAAATGCATCTTCATAGAGTACCCAAAACAGTTGGGTGTACCTCCTGTCTCAGATCCGAAAGCAATAGGGATTGTTTCTAGAATCGGGTCCTTTCTCGAGGAAAAGTTTCTCTCGAAAGAATTGAGTGGGAGGATGGTGGATAATTGATGAGGTTATTGAACCGTTACTTCAACCAGTGTATAGCAGGGCACAGGGAGTTGTTCCTGTGGCACCTACACCAATTGAAGTGGAAGCTTATGATAGTGATCATGAAACTTCGGATCAAGTCACTACAAAACCTCGTAGGACGACAAGGATGCGTACTACTTCAGATTGGTATGTAATCCTGTCTTGGAAGTCATGTTGCTAGACAACAATGAACCTACGAGCTATGGAGAAGTGATGGTGGGCCCGAATTCCGAAAATTGGCTCAAGGCCATAAAATCCGAGAGAGGATCCATGTATGAAAACAAAGTGTAGACTTTGGAAGAACTGCTTGATGGTCATAAGTGAAGGAAATATGCCCTAGAGGCAATAATAAAGTTATTATTTATTTCCTTATGTCATGATAAATGTTTATTATTCATGCTAGAATTGTATTAACCGGAAACATAATACTTGTGTGAATACATAGACAAACAAAGTGTCACTAGTATGCCTCTACTTGACTAGCTCGTTAATCGAAGATGGTTATGTTTCCTAACCATAAACAAAAGAATTGTTATTTGATTAACGGGATCACATCATTAGGAGAATGATGTGATTGACATGACCCATTCCATTAGCTTAGCACCCGATCGTTTAGTATGTTACTATTGCTTTCTTCATGACTTATACATGTTCCTATGACTATGAGATTATGCAACTCCCGTTTGCCGGAGGAACACTTTGTGTGCTACCAAACGTCACAACGTAACTGGGTGATTATAAAGGAGCTCTACAGGTGTCTCCAAAGGTACATGTTGGGTTGGCGTATTTCCAGATTAGGATTTGTCACTCCGATTGTCGGAGAGGTATCTCTGGGCCCTCTCGGTAATGCACATCACATAAGCCTTGCAAGTATTGCAACTAATGAGTTAGTTGTGAGATGATGTATTATGGAACGAGTAAAGAGACTTGCCGGTAACTAGATTGAACTAGGTATTGAGATACCGATGATCGAATCTCGGGCAAGTAACATACCGATGACAAAGGGAACAACGTATGTTGTTATGCGGTCTGACCGATAAAGATCTTCATAGAATATGTGGGAGCCAATATGAGCATCTAGGTTCCGCTATTGGTTATTGACCGGAGACGTGTCTCGGTCATGTCTACATTGTTCTCGAACCCGTAGGGTCCGCACGCTTAAGGTTTTGATGACAGTTATATTATGAGTTTATGCATTTTGATGTACCGAAGTTTGTTCGGAGTCCCGGATGTGATCACGGACATGACGAGGAGTCTCGAAATGGTCAAGACACAAAGATTGATATATTGGAAGCCTATATTTGGATATTGAAAGTGTTCTGGGTGAAATCAGGATTTTACCGGAGGACCGGGAGGTTACCGGAACCCCCGAGAGGTATATGGGCCTTAGTGGGCTTTAGTGGAAGAGAGGAGAGGTGGCCAGGGCTGGGCCGCGCGCCCCTCCCCCCTAGTCCGAATAGGACAAGGAGAGGGGGGCGGCGCCCCCCCTTCCTTCTTTCTCTCCTCTTTCCCCCTTCCGGAATCCTATTCCAACTAGGAAAGGGGGGGAATCCTACTCCCGGTGGGAGTAGGACTCCTCCTGGCACGCCCTCCTCCTGGCGCGCCCTCCTCCTGGCGGGCCGCACCCCCCCTTGTTCCTTTATATACGGAGGCAGGGGGCACCCCTAGACACACAAGTTGATCCACGTGATCATATTCTTAGCCGTGTGCGGTGCCCCCTTCCACCATAATCCTCGATAATATTGTAGCGGTGCTTAGGCGAAGCCCTGCGACGGTAGTACATCAAGATCGTCACCAAGCCGTCGTGCTGACGGAACTCTTCCCCGACACTTTGCTGGATCGAAGTCCGGGGATCGTCATCGAGCTGAACGTGTGCTAAAACTCGGAGGTGCCGTAGTTTCGGTGCTTGATCGGTCGGGCCGTGAAGACGTACGACTACATCAACCGCGTTGTGCTAACGCTTCCGCTGTCGGTCTACAAGGTTATGCAGATCACACTCTCCCCTCTCGTTGCTATGCATCACCATGATCTTGTGTGTGTGTAGGAATTTTTTTGAAATTACTACGTTCCCAACAGTGGCATCCGAGCCTAGGTTTTATGTGTTGATGTTATATGCACGAGTAGAACACAAGTGAGTTGTGGGCGATATAAGTCATACTGCTTACCAGCATGTCATACTTTGGTTCGGCGGTATTGTTGTACAAAGCGGCCCGGACCGACATACGCGTACGCTTACGCGAGACCGGTTCTCCTGACGTGCTTTGCACAAAGGTGGCTAGCGGGTGACAGTTTCTCCAACTTTAGTTGAACCGAGTGTGGCTACGCCCGGTCCTTGCGAAGGTTAGAACAACACCAACTTGACAAACTATCATTGTGGTTTCGATGCGTAGGTAAGATTGGTTCTTGCTTAAACCCGTAGCAGCCACGTAAAACTTGCAACAACAAAGTAGAGGACGTCTAACTTGTTTTTGCAGGGCATGTTGTGATGTGATAAGGGCAAGACATGATGCTAAATTTTATTGTATGAGATGATCATGTTTTGTAACCGAGTTATCGGCAACTGGCAGGAGCCATATGGTTGTCGCTTTATTGTATGCAATGCAATCGCGCTGTAATGTTTTACTTTATCACTAAGCGGTAGCGATAGTCGTGGAAGCATAAGATTGGCGAGACGACAACGATGCTACGATGGAGATCAAGGTGTCGCGCCGGTGACGATGGTGATCACGACGGTGCTTCGAAGATGGAGATCACAAGCACAAGATGATGATGGCCATATCATATCACTTATATTGATTGCATGTGATGTTTATCTTTTATGCATCTTATCTTGCTTTGATTGACGGTACCATTATAAGATGATCTCTCACTAATTATCAAGAAGTGTTCTCCCTGAGTATGCTCCGTTGCGAAAGTTCTTCGTGCTGAGACACCACGTGATGATCGGGTGTGATAGGCTCTATGTTCAAATACAACGGGTGCAAAACAGTTGCACACGCAGAATACTCAGGTTATACTTGACGAGCCAAGCATATACAGATATGGCCTCGGAACACGGAGACCGAAAGGTCGAGCGTGAATCATATAGAAGATATGATCAACATAGCGATGTTCACCAATGAAACTACTCCATCTCACGTGATGATCGGACATGGTTTAGTTGATTTGGATCACGTAATCACTTAGAGGATTAGAGGGATGTCTATCTAAGTGGGAGTTCTTAAGTAATATGATTAATTGAACTTAAATTTATCATGAACTTAGTCCTGGTAGTATTTTGCAAATTATGTTGTAGATCAATAGCTCGCGTTGTTGCTTCCCTGTGTTTATTTTGATATGTTCCTAGAGAAAATTGTGTTGAAAGATGTTAGTAGCAATGATGCGGATTGGATCCGTGATCTGAGGTTTATCCTCATTGCTGCACAGAAGAATTATGTCCTTGATGCACCGCTAGGTGACGGACCTATTGTAGGAGCAGATGCAGACGTTATGAATGTTTGTCTAGCTCAATATGATGACTACTTGATAGTTTAGTGCACCATGCTTAATGGCTTAGAATCGGGACTTCAAAGACGTTTTGAACGTCATGGAGCATATGAGATGTTCCAGGAGTTGAAGTTAATATTTCAAGCAAATACCCGAGTTGAGAGATATGAAGTCTCCAACAAGTTCTATAGCTAAAAGATGGAGGAGAATCGCTCAACAAGTGAGCATGTGCTCAGATTGTCTGAGTACTACAATCGCTTGAATCAAGTGGGAGTTAATCTTCCAGATAAGATAGTGATTGACAGAATTCTCTAGTCACCATCACCAAGTTAGTAGTGTTGGGCAACGTAGTAATTTCAAAAAATTTCCTACGCACACGCAAGATCATGGTGATGCATAGCAACGAGAGGGGAGAGTGTGATCTATGTACCCTTGTAGATCAACAACGGAAGCGTTAACTTGGTTGATGTAGTCGTACGTCTCCACGGCCCGACCGATCAAGCACCGAAACCACGGCACCTCCGAGTTCTAGCACACGTTCAGCTCGATGACGATCCCCAGACTCCGATCCAGCAAAGTTTCGGGGAAGAGTTCCGTCAGCACGACGGCGTGGTGACGATCTTGATGTACTACCGTCGCAGGGCTTCGCCTAAGCACCGCTACAATATTATCGAGGACTATGGTGGAAGGGGGCACCGCACACGGCTAAGAATATGATCACGTCGATCAACTTGTGTCTCTAGGGGTGCCCCCTGCCCCCGTATATAAAGGAGCAAGGGGAGGAGGCCGGCCGGCCCTATAGGCGCGCCAAGGAGGAGTCCTCCTCCTAGTAGGAGTAGGACTCCTACTAGGAGGGTGAAGGAAGTGGGGAGGGAGAGGGAAAGGGGGGCGCCGCCCCCCCCCCTCTCCTAGTCCAATTTGGACCAGGGGGGAGGAGGCGCGCGGCACACCTTTGGCTGCCCCCCTCTCTCTCCACTATGGCCCATATGGCCCATTACTTCTCCCCGGGGGTTCCGGTAACCCTCCGGCTCTCCGGTTTTCTCCGAAATCACCCGGAACACTTCCGGTGTCCGAATATAGCCGTCCAATATATCAATCTTTATGTCTCTACCATTTCGAGACTCCTCGTCATGTCCGTGATCACATCCGGGACTCCGAACTAACTTCGGTACATCAAAACTCATAAACTCATAATATAACTGTCATCGAAACCTTAAGCGTGCAGACCCTACGGGTTGGATGAACAATGTAGACATGACCGAGACACGTCTCCGGTCAATAACCAATAGCGGAACCTGGATGCTCATATTGGCTCCTACATATTCTATAAAGATCTTTATCGGTCAGACCGCATAACAACATACGTCGTTCCCTTTGTCATCGGTATGTTACTTGCCCAAGATTTGATCGTCGGTATCTCAATACCTAGTTCAATCTCGTTACCGGCAAGTCTCTTTACTCGTTCTGTAATACATCATCCCGCAACTAACTCATTAGTTGCAATGCTTGCAAGGCTTAAGTGATGTGCATTACCGAGAGGGCCCAGAGATACCTCTCCGACAATCGGAGTGACAAATCCTAATCTCGAAATACGCCAACCCAACATGTACCTTTGGAGACACCTGTAGAGCTCCTTTATAATCACCCAGTTACGTTGTGACGTTTGGTAGCACACAAAGTGTTCCTCCGGCAAACGGGAGTTGCATAATCTCATAGTCATAGGAACATGTATAAGTCATGAAGAAAGCAATAGCAACATACTAAACGATCGGGTGCTAAGCTAATGGAATGGGTCATGTCAATCATATCATTCAACTAATGATGTGATCCCGTTAATCAAATAACAACTCTTTGTCCATGGTTAGGAAACATAACCATCTTTGATTAACGAGCTAGTCAAGTAGAGGCATACTAGTGACACTCTGTTTGTCTATGTATTCACACATGTATTATGTTTCCGGTTAATACAATTCTAGCATGAATAATAAACTTTTATCATGATATAAGGAAATAAATAATAACTTTATTATTGCCTCTAGGGCATATTTCCTTCAGTCTCCCACTTGCACTAGAGTCAATAATCTAGATTACACAGTAATGATTCTAACACCCATGGAGCCTTGGTGCTGATCATGTTTTGCTCGTGGAAGAGGCTTAGTCAACGGGTCTGCAACATTTAGATCCGTATGTATCTTGCAAATCTCTATGTCTCCCACCTGGACTAGATCCCGGATGGAATTGAAGCGTCTCTTGATGTGCTTGGTTCTCTTGTGAAATCTGGATTCCTTCGCTAAGGCAATTGCACCAGTATTGTCACAAAAGATTTTCATTGGACCCGATGCACTAGGTATGACACCTAGATCGGATATGAACTCCTTCATCCAGACTCCTTCATTTGCTGCTTCGGAAGCAGCTATGTATTCCGCTTCACACGTAGATCCCGCCAGGACGCTTTTTTTAGAACTGCACCAACTGACAGCTCCACCGTTTAATGTAAACACGTATCCGGTTTGCGATTTAGAATCGTCCGGATCAGTGTCAAAGCCTGCATCAACATAACAGTTTACGATGAGCTCTTTGTCACCTCCATATACGAGAAACATATCCTTAGTCCTTTTCAGATACTTCAGGATGTTCTTGACCGCTGTCCAGTGATCCACTCCTGGATTACTTTGGTACCTCCCTGCTAGACTTATAGCAAGGCACACATCAGGTCTGGTACACAGCATTGCATACATGATAGAGCCTATGGCTGAAGCATAGGGAACATCTTTCATTTTCTCTCTATCTTCTGCAGTGGTCGGGCATTGAGTCTGACTCAACTTCACCCCTTGTAACACAGGCAAGAACCCTTTCTTTGCTTGATCCATTTTGAACTTCTTCAAAATCTTGTCAAGGTATGTGCTTTGTGAAAGTCCAATTAAACGTCTTGATCTATCTCTATAGATCTTTATGCCTAATATGTAAGCAGCTTCACCGAGGTCTTTCATTGAAAAACTCTTATTCAAGTATCCCTTTATGCTATCCAGAAATTCTATATCATCTCCGATCAGTAATATGTCATCCACATATAATATCAGAAATGCTACAGAGGTCCCACTCACTTTCTTGTAAATACAGGCTTCTCCAAAAGTCTGTATAAAACCAAATGCTTTGATCACACTATCAAAGCGTTTATTCCAACTCCGAGAGGCTTGCACCAGTCCATAAATGGATCGCTGGAGCTTGCACACTTTGTTAGCTCCCTTTGGATCGACAAAACCTTCCGGTCGTATCATATACAACTCTTCTTCCAGAAATCCATTCAGGAATGCAGTTTTGACATCCATCTGCCAAATTTCATAATCATAAAATGCGGCAATTGCTAACATGATTCGGACAGACTTAAGCATCGCTACGGGTGAGAAGGTCTCATCGTAGTCAACCCCTTGAACTTGCCGAAACCCTTTTGCGACAAGTCGAGCTTTGTAGACAGTAATATTACCGTCGGCGTCAGTCTTCTTCTTGAAGATCCATTTATTCTCAATTGCTTGCCGATCATTGGGCAAGTCAACCAAAGTCCACACTTTGTTCTCATACATGGATCCCATCTCAGATTTCATGGCTTCAAGCCATTTTGCGGAATCTGGGCTCACCATCGCTTCTTCATAGTTCGTAGGTTCATCATGATCTAGTAGCATGACTTCCAGAACTGGATTACCGTACCACTCTGGCGCGGATCTCACTCTGGTTGATCTACGAGGTTCAGTAGTATCTTGTTCTGAAGTTTCATGATCATTATCATTAGCTTCCTCACTAATTGGTGTAGGTGTCACAGAAACAGTTTTCTGTGATGCACTACTTTCCAATAAGGGAGCAGGTACAGTTACCTCGTCAAGTTCTACTTTCCTCCCACTCACTTCTTTCGAGAGAAACTCCTTCTCTAGAAAGTTTCCGAACTTAGCAACAAAAGTCTTGCCTTCGGATCTGTGATAGAAGGTGTATCCAATAGTCTCCTTTGGATATCCTATGAAGACACATTTCTCCGATTTGGGTTCGAGCTTATCAGGTTGAAGCTTTTTCACATAAGCATCGCAGCCCCAAACTTTCAGAAACGACAACTTTGGTTTCTTGCCAAACCATAGTTCATAAGGCGTCGTCTCAACGGATTTTGATGGTGCCCTATTTAACGTGAATGCGGCCGTCTCCAAAGCATAACCCCAAAACGATAGCGGTAAATCAGTAAGAGACATCATAGATCGCACCATATCTAGTAAAGTACGATTACGACGTTCGGACACACCATTACGCTGTGGTGTTCCGGGTGGCGTGAGTTGCGAAACTATTCCGCATTGTTTCAAATGTACACCAAACTCGTAACTCAAATATTCTCCTCCACGATCAGATCGTAGAAACTTTATTTTCTTGTTACGATGATTTTCAACTTCACTCTGAAATTCTTTGAACTTTTCAAACGTTTCAGACTTATGTTTCATTAAGTAGATATACCCATATCTGCTTAAGTCATCTGTGAAGGTGAGAAAATAACGATATCCGCCACGAGCCTCAATATTCATCGGACCACATACATCTGTATGTATGATTTCCAACAAATCTGTTGCTCTCTCCATAGTACCGGAGAACGGCGTTTTAGTCATCTTGCCCATGAGGCACGGTTCGCAAGTACCAAGTGATTCATAATCAAGTGGTTCCAAAAGTCCATCAGTATGGAGTTTCTTCATGCGCTTTACACCGATATGACCTAAACGGCAGTGCCACAAATAAGTTGCACTATCATTATCAACTCTGCATCTTTTGGCTTCAACATTATGAATATGTGTGTTACTACTATCGAGATTCAATAAGAATAGACCACTCTTCAAGGGTGCATGACCATAAAAGATATTACTCATATAAATAGAACAACCATTATTCTCTGATTTAAATGAATAACCGTCTCGCATCAAACAAGATCCAGATATAATGTTCATGCTTAACGCTGGCACCAAATAACAATTATTTAGGTCTAATATTAATCCCGAAGGTAGATGTAGAGGTAGCGTGCCGACCGCGATCACATCGACTTTGGAACCGTTTCCCACGCGCATCGTCACCTCGTCCTTAGCCAATCTTCGCTTAATTCGTAGTCCCTGTTTCGAGTTGCAAATATTAGCAACAGAACCAGTATCAAATACCCAGGTGCTACTGCGAGCATTAGTAAGGTACACATCAATAACATGTATATCACATATACCTTTGTTCACCTTGCCATCCTTCTTATCCGCCAAATACTTGGGGCAGTTCCGCTTCCAGTGACCAGTCTGCTTGCAGTAGAAGCACTCAGTTTCAGGCTTAGGTCCAGACTTGGGTTTCTTCTCTTGAGCAGCAACTTGCTTGCTGTTCTTCTTGAAGTTCCCCTTCTTCTTCCCTTTGCCCTTTTTCTTGAAACTAGTGGTCTTGTTGACCATCAACACTTGATGCTCCTTTTTGATTTCTACCTCCGCAGCTTTCAGCATTTCGAAGAGCTCGGGAATAGTCTTATTCATCCCTTGCATATTATAGTTCATCACGAACCTCTTGTAGCTTGGTGGCAGTGATTGGAGAATTCTGTCAATGACGCAATCATCTGGAAGATTAACTCCCATTTGAATCAAGTTATTATTATACATAGACATTTTGAGTATATGCTTACTGACGGAAATGTTCTCATCCATCTTGCAGCTATAGAACTTATTGGAAACTTCATATCTCTCAATCCGGGCATTTGCTTGAAATATTAACTTCAACTCCTGGAACATCTCATATGCTCCATGACGTTCAAAACATCGTTGAAGTCCCGGTTCTAACCGTAAAGCATGGCACACTGAACTATCGAGTAGTCATCAGCTTTGCTCTGCCAGATGTTCACAACATCTGGTGTTGCTCCAGCAGCAGGCCTGACACCCAGCGGTGCTTCCAGGACGTAATTCTTCTGTGCAGCAATGAGGATAATCCTCAAGTTACGGACCCAGTCCGTGTAATTGCTACCATCATCTTTCAACTTTGCTTTCTCAAGGAAGCATTAAAATTCAACGGAACAACAGCACGGGCCATTTATCTACAATCATACATAAACAAGCAAGATACTATTAGGTACTAAGTTCATGATAAATTTAGGTTCAATTAATCATATTACTTAAAGAACTCCCACTTAGATAGACATCCCTCTAATCCTCTAAGTGATTACGTGATCCAAATCAACTAAACCATGTCCGATCATCATGTGAGATGGAGTAGTTTCATTGGTGAACATCACTATGTTGATCATATCTACTATATGATTCACGCTCGACCTTTCGGTCTCCGTGTTCCGAGGCCATATCTGTATATGCTTGGCTCGTCAAGTATAACCTGAGTATTCCGCGTGTGCAACTGTTTTGCACCCGTTGTATTTGAACGTAGAGCCTATCACACCCGATCATCACGTGGTGTCTCAGCACGAAGAACTTTCGCAACGGTGCATACTCAGGGAGAACACTTCTTGATAATTTAGTGAGAGATCATCTTATAATGCTACTGTCAATCAAAGCAAGATAAGATGCTTAAAAAGATAAACATCACATGCAATCAATATAAGTGATATGATATGGCCATCATCATCTTGTGCTTGTGATCTCCATCTCCGAAGCACCGTCGTGATCACCATCGTCACCGGCGCGACACCTTGATCTCCATCGTAGCATCGTTGTCGTCTCGCCAATCTTATGCTTCCACGACTATCGCTACCGCTTAGTGATAAAGTAAAGCATTACAGCGCGATTGCATTGCATACAATAAAGCGACAACCATATGGCTCCTGCCAGTTGCCGATAACTCGGTTACAAAACATGATCATCTCATACAATAAAATTTAGCATCATGTCTTGACCATATCACATCACAACATGCCTTGCAAAAACAAGTTAGATGTCCTCTACTTTGTTGTTGCAAGTTTTACGTGGCTGCTACGGGCTTAAGCAAGAACCAATCTTACCTACGCATCAAAACCACAACGATAGTTTGTCAATTTGGTCCTGTTTTAACCTTCGCAAGGACCGGGCGTAGCCACACTCGGTTCAACTAAAGTTGGAGAAACTGTCACCCGCAAGCCACCTATGTGCAAAGCACGTCGGGAGAACCGGTCTCGCGTAAGCATACGCGTAATGTCGGTCTGGGCCGCTTCATCCAACAATACCGCCGAACCAAAGTATGACATGCTGGTAAGCAGTATGACTTATATCGCCCACAACTCACTTGTGTTCTACTCGTGCATATAACATCAACATATAAAACCTAGGCTCGGATGCCACTGTTGGGCAACGTAGTAATTTCAAAAAAAATCCTACGCACACGCAAGATCATGGTGATGCATAGCAACGAGAGGGGAGAGTGTGATCTACGTACCCTTGTAGATCAACAACGGAAGCGTTAACTTGGTTGATGTAGTCGTACGTCCCCACGGCCCGACCGATCAAGCACCAAAACCACGGCACCTCCGAGTTCTAGCACACGTTCAGCTCGATGACGATCCCCGGACTCCGATCCAGCAAAGTGTCGGGGAAGAGTTCTTTCAGCACGACGGCGTGGTGACGATCTTGATGTACTACCGTCGCAGGGCTTTGCCTAAGCACCGCTACAATATTATCGAGGACTATGGTGGAAGGGGGCACCGCACACAGCTAAGAATATGATCACGTCGATCAACTTGTGTCTCTAGGGGTGCCCCTGCCCCCGTATATAAAGGAGCAAGGGGAGGAGGCCGGCCGGCCCTAAGGCGCGCCAAGGAGGAGTCCTCCTCCTAGTAGGAGTAGGACTCCTACTAGGAGGGGGAAGGAAGTGGGGAGGGAGAGGGAAAGGGGGGCGCCGCCCCCCCCCCCTCTCCTAGTCCAATTCGGACCAGGGGGGAGGAGGCGCGCGGCCCACCTTTGGCTGCCCCTCTCTCTCTCCACTAAGGCCCATATGGCCCATTACTTCTCCCGGGGGGGGGGGGGTTCCGGTAACCCTCCAGCTCTCCGGTTTTCTCCGAAATCACCCGGAACACTTCCGGTGTCCGAATATAGCCGTCCAATATATCAATCTTTATGTCTCGACCATTTCGAGACTCCTCGTCATGTCCGTGATCACATCCGGGACTCCGAACTAACTTCGGTACATCAAAACTCATAAACTCATAATATAACTGTCATCAAAACCTTAAGCGTGCGGACCCTACGGGTTCGAGAACAATGTAGACATGACCGAGACACGTCTTCGGTCAATAACCAATAGCGGAACCTGGATGCTCATATTGGCTCCTACATATTCTACGAAGATCTTTATCGGTCAGACCGCATAACAACATACGTCGTTCCCTTTGTCATCGGTATCTTACTTGCCCGAGATTCGATCGTCGGTATCTCAATACCTAGTTCAATCTCGTTACCGACAAGTCTCTTTACTCGTTCTGTAATACATCATCCCGCAACTAACTCATTAGTTGCAATGCTTGCAAGGCTTAAGTGATGTGTATTACCGAGAGGGCCCAGAGATACCTCTCCGACAATCGGAGTGACAAATCCTAATCTCGAAATACGCCAACCCAACATGTACCTTTGGAGACACCTGTAGAGCTCCTTTATAATCACCCAGTTACGTTGTGACGTTTGGTAGCACACAAAGTGTTCCTCTGGCAAACGGGAGTTGCATAATCTCATAGTCATAGGAACATGTATAAGTCATGAAGAAAGCAATAGCAATATACTAAACGATCGGGTGCTAAGCTAATGGAATGGGTCATGTCAATCAGATCATTCAACTAATGATGTGATCCCGTTAATCAAATAACAACTCTTTGTCCATGGTTAGGAAACATAACCATCTTTGATTAACGAGCTAGTCAAGTAGAGGCATACTAGTGACACTCTGTTTGTCTATGTATTCACACATGTATTATGTTTCCGGTTAATACAATTCTAGCATGAATAATAAACTTTTATCATGATATAAGGAAATAAATAATAACTTTATTATTGCCTCTAGGGCATATTTCCTTCAAGTAGAACTTCGTGAGGAACTATGATATGCAAGGGATAACGGAAACGATTCCCAAGCTCTTCGTAATGCGGAAATTGACGAAGGTAGAAATCGAGAAAAACATCAAGTGTTGATGGTAGACAAGACCACTAGTTTCAAGAAAAGGGCAGAGGGAAGAAGGGGAACTTCAAGAAGAACAGCAAGCAAGTTGTTGCTCAAGAAGCCCAAGTCTGGTCCTAAGCCTGAGACTAGGTGTTTCTACTACAAAGGGACTGGTCACTGGAAGCGGAACTACCCCAAGTGATTGGCAGATAAGAAGGATGGCAAAGTGAACATAAGTATATTTGATATACATGTTATTGATGTGTACTTTACTAGTGTTTATAGCAACCCCTCAGTATTTGATACTAGTTCAGTTGCTAAGATTAGTAACTCGAAACGGGAGTTGCAGAATAAACAGAGACTAGTTAAGGGTGAAGTGACGATGTGTGTTGGAAGTGGTTCCAAGATTGATATGATCATCATCGCACACTCCCTATACTTTCGGGATTAGTGTTGAACCTGAATAAGTGTTATTTGGTGTTTGCGTTGAGCATGAATATGATTTGATCATGTTTATTGTAATACGGTTATTCATTTAAGTAAGAGAATAAATTGTTGTTCTGTTTACATGAATAAAACCTTATATGGTTACACACCCAATGAAAATAGTTCGTTGGATCTCGATCGTAGTGATACACATAATCATAATATTGAAACCAAAAGATGCAAAGTTAATAATGATAGTGCAACTTATTTGTGGCACTGCCGTTTAGGTCATATTGGTGTAAAGCGCATGAAGAAAATCCATGCTAATGGGTTTTTGGAATCACTTGATTATGAATCAGTTGATGCTTGTGAACCATGCCTCATGGGCAAGATGACTAAAACGCCGTTCTCCGGAACTATGGAGCGAGCAACTGAGTTATTGGAAATAATACATACTGATGTATGAGATCCGATGAGTGTTAAGGCTCGCGGCGGGTATCATTATTTTCTGACCTTCACAGATGATTTGAGCAGATATGGGTATATCTACTTAATGAAACACAAGTCTGAAATATTTGAAAAGTTCAAAGAATTTCAGAGTGAAGTGGAGAATCATCGTAACAAGAAAATAAAAGTTTCTACGATATGATCGCAGAGGTAAAATATTTGAGTTACGAGTTTGGCCTTCAGTTAAAACAATGTGAAATAGTTTTACTACTCACGCCACCTGGAACACCACAGCATAATGGTTTGTCCGAACATCATAACCGTACTTTATTAGATATGGTGCGATCTATGATGTCTCTTATCGATCTACCACTATCGTTTTGGGGTTATGCATTAAAGACAGCTGCATTCACGTTTAAAAGGGCACCATCTAAGTCCGTTGAGACGACACAATCTGAACTGTGGTTTGGCAAGAAACCAAAGTTGTCGTTTCTTAAAGTTTGGGATTGTGATGCTTATATGAAAAAAAGTTTCATCCTGATAAGCTCAAACCCAAATCGGATAAATATGTCTTCATAGGATACCCAAAGGAGACTGTTGGGTACACCTTCTATCACAAAATCCGAAGGCAAGACTTTTGTTGCTAAACTTGGAGTTTTTCTAGAGAAGGAGTTTCTCTCGAAAGAAGTGAGTGGGAGGAAAGTAGAACTTGATGAGGTAACTGTACCTGCTCCCTTATTGGAAAGTAGTTCATCACAGAAATCTGTTCCTGTGACTACTACACCAATTAGTGAGGAAGCTAATGATGATGATCATGTAACTTCAGATCAAGTTACTACCAAATCTCGTAGGTAAACCAGAGTGAGATCTGCACCAGAGTGGTACGGTAATCCTGTTCTGGAAGTCTTTGCAAACTATGAGGAAGCGATGATGAGCCCAGATTCCGCGAAATGGTTTGAGGCTATAAAATCTGAGATATGATCCATGTATGAGAACAAAGTATGGACTTTGATGGATTTGCCCGATGATCGGCAAGCCATAGAAAATAAATGGATCTTCAAGAGGAAGACGAACGCTGATAGTAGCGTTACTATCTACAAAGCTAGAATTGTCGCAAAAGGTTTTCGACAAGTTCAAGGTGTTGACTACGATGAGATTTTCTCACTCGTATATATGCTTAAGTCTATCCGAATCATGTTAGCAATTGCTGCATTTTATGAAATCTGGCAAATGGATAAACAAAACTGCATTCCTTAATGGATTTATTAAAGAAGAGTTGTATATGATGCAACCAGAAGGTTTTGTCAATCCTAAAGGTACTAACAAAATATGCAAGCTCCAGCGATCCATCTATGGACTGGTGCAAGCATCTCGGAGTTGGAATATATGCTTTGATAAGTTGATCAAAGCATATAGTTTTACACAGACTTACGGTGAAGCCTGTATTTACAAGAAAGTGAGTGGGAGCACTACAACATTTCTGATAAGTATATGTGAACAACATATTGTTGATCGAAAATAATGTATAATTTTCTGGAAAGCATAAAGGAATATTTGAAAGGAGTTTTTCAAAGAAAGACCTCGGTAAAGCTGCTTCCATATTGAGCATCAAGATCTATAGAGATAGATCAAGACGCTTGATAAGTTTTTTCAATGAGTACATACCTTGACAAGATTTTGATGTAGTTCAAAATGGAACAGTCAAAGAAAGAGTTCTTACCTGTGTTACAAGGTGTGAAATTGAGTAAGACTCAAAACCCGACCACGGCAGAAGATAGAAATAGAATGAAAGTCATTCCCTATGCCTCAGCCATAGGTTCTATAAAGTATGCCATGTTGTGTACCAGATCTATTGTATACCCTACACTGTGTTAAGCAAGGGAGTACAATAGTGATCTAAGAGTAGATCACTGGACAGCGGTCAAAATTATCCTTTGTGGAATAAGGAAATATTTCTCAATTATGGAGGTGACAAAAAGGTTTGTCGTAAAAAGTTACGTCGATGCAAGTTTTGACACAGATCTGGATGACTCTAAGTCTCGATCTAGATACATATTGAAAGTGGGAGCAATAAGCTAGAGTAGCTCCGTGCAGAGCATTGTTGACATAGAAATTCACAAAATACTTCGGATTTGAATGTGACAGACCCGTTGACTAAAATTATCTCATAAGCAAAACATGATCACACCTTAGTACTCTTTGGGTGTTAATCACATAGCGATGTGAACTAGATTACTGACTCTAGTAAACCTTTGGGTGTTGATCACATATCAATGTGAACTATGGGTGTTAATCACATGGTGATGTGAACTATTGCTGTTAAATCACATGGCGATGTGAACTAGATTATTGACTCTAGTGCAAGTGGGAGACTGAAGGAAATATGCCCTAGAGGCAATAATAAAGTTATTATTTATTTCCTTATATCATGATAAATGTTTATTATTCATGCTAGAATTGTATTAACCAGAAACATAATACTTGTGTGAATACATAGACAAACAAAGTGTCACTAGTATGCCTCTACTTGACTAGCTCGTTAATCGAAGATGGTTATGTTTCCTAACCATAAACAAAAGAGTTGTTATTTGATTAACGGGATCACATCATTAGGAGAATGATGTGATTGACATGACCCATTCCATTAGCTTAGCACCCGATCGTTTAGTATGTTTCTATTGCTTTCTTCATGACTTATACATGTTCCTATGACTATGAGATTATGCAACTCCCGTTTGCCGGAGGAACACTTTGTGTGCTACCAAACGTCACAACGTAACTGGGTGATTATAAAGGAGCTCTACAGGTGTCTCCAAAGGTACATGTTGGGTTGGCGTATTTCGAGATTAGGATTTGTCACTCCGATTGTCGGAGAGGTATCTCTGGGCCCTCTCGGTAATGCACATCACATAAGCCTTGCAAGCATTGCAACTAATGAGTTAGTTGTGAGATGATGTATTACGGAACGAGTAAAGAGACTTGCCGGTAACGAGATTGAACTAGGTATTGAGATACCGACGATCGAATCTCGGGCAAGTAACATACCGATGACAAAGGGAACAACGTATGTTGTTATGCGGTCTCACCGATAAAGATCTTCGTAGAATATGTGGGAGCCAATATGAGCATCCAGGTTCCGCTATTGGTTATTGACCGGAGACGTGTCTCGGTCATGTCTACATTGTTCTCGAACCCGTAGGGTCCGCACGCTTAAGGTTTTGATGACAGTTATATTATGAGTTTATGCATTTTGATATACCAAAGTTAGTTCGGAGTCCCGGATGTGATCACGGACATGACGAGGAGTCTCGAAATGGTCGAGACATAAAGATTGATATATTGGAAGCCTATATTTGGATATCGGAAGTGTTCCGGGTGAAATCAGGATTTTACCGGAGGACCGGGAGGTTACCGGAACCCCCCGAGAGGTATATGGGCCTTAGTGGGCTTCAGTGGAAGAGAGGAGAGATGGCCAGGGCTGGGTCACGCGCCCCTCCCCCTAGTCCGAATAGGACAAGGAGAGGGGGGCGGCGCCCCCCCTTCCTTCTCTCTCTCCTCTTTCCCCTTTCCCGAATCCTATTCCAACTAGGAAAGGGGGGGGGGGAATCCTACTCCCGGTGGGAGTAGGACTCCTCCTGGCGCGCCCTCCTCCTAGCCGGCCGCACCCCCCCTTGTTCCTTTATATACGGAGGCAGGGGGCACCCCTAGACACACAAGTTGATCCACGTGATCATATTCTTAGCCGTGTGCGGTGCCCCCTTCCACCATATTCCTCGATAATATTGTGGCGGTGCTTAGGCGAAGCCCTGCGACGGTAGTACATCAAGATCGTCACCACGCCGTCGTGCTGACGGAACTCTTCCCCGACACTTTGCTGGATCGAAGTCCGGGGATCGTCATCGAGCTGAACGTGTGCTAAAACTCGGAGGTGCCATAGTTTCGGTGCTTGATCGGTCGGGCCATGAAGATGTACGACTACATCAACCGCGTTGTGCTAACTCTTCCGCTGTCGGTCTACAAGGGTACGTAGATCACACTGTCCCCTCTCGTTGCTATGCATCACCATGATCTTGTGTGTGCGTAGGAATTTTTTTGAAATTACTACGTTCCCCAACAATAAGGCTGTTGGGTACATATGGATTTTAAAAGAAAGACGGACAATGGTGGTAAGTATCACCATTAAGAAAGCTCGACTTGTCATTAAGATGTTTTCCGACAAGTATAAGGAGTTGACTACGATGAGACTTTTTCACTCGTAGCGATGCTAAGAGTCTGTTGGAATTATGTTAGCAGTTACTGCATTGTTTATGAAATCTTGCAGATACAATGTCAAAATATTGTTTCCTTGATGATTTTCTTGAGGAAAGGTTGTATGTGATACAACCAGAAGGTTTTGTCAGTCCTGAAAAATGCTAACAAGTATGCAAAGCTCCAGCAATCCTTCTAAGGACTGGAGTAAGCATCTCGGAGTTGGAATGTACGCTTTGATGAGATGATCAAAGCTTTTGGGTTTATACAAAGTTTATGAGAAACTTGTATTTCCAAAGAAGTGAGTGGGAGCACTATAGAATTTCTGATGAGTATATGTTGTTGACATATTGTTGATCAGAATTATGTAGAATTTCTGGAAAGCATATAGGGTTATTTGAAAAGTGTTTTTCAATGGAAAACCTGGATTAAGCTACTTGAACATTGAGCATCAAGATCTATAAGGATAGATCAAAACGCTTAATGGTACTTTCAAATGAGCACATACCTTGACATGATCTTGAAGGTGTTCAAGATGGACCAGTCAAAGAAGGAGTTCTTGCCTGAGTTGTAAGGTATGAAGTTATGAAGTTAAAGCTCGACCACGGCAGGAGAAAGAGGAAGGATGAAGGTCGTCCCCTATGCTTTTATCATAGGCTCTATACAGTATGCCATGCTGAGTACCGCACCTGATGTGTGCCTTGCCACATGTCTGGCAAGAGGGTACAAAGGTGATCTAGGAGTAGATCACCACATAGCGGTCAAAATTATCCTTAGAGGAATAAGGATATGTTTCTCGGTTATGGAGGTGATAAAGAGTTCGACGTAAAGAGTTACATCGATGCAAGCTTAACTCCTATCCGGATAGCTCTGAGTAGAGATACCGGATACGTATAATGGAGCAACAATTTAGAATAGCTCCAAGTAGAACAATTATTTGAAATGGCTCCAAATATAGCGTAGAGATTTGCGAAATACATACGGATCTGAATGTTGCAGACCTGTTGACTAAAACCTCTCTCACAAGCATAACATGATCAAACCCAGAACTCATTGAGTGTTAATCACATAGTGATGTGAACTAGATTATTGACTCTAGTAAACTATTTGGATGTTGGTCACATGGCGATGTGACCTGTGAGTGTTAATCACATGGCGATGTGAACTAGATTATTGACTCTAGTGCAAGTGGGAGACTGTTGGAAATATGCCCTAGAGGCAATAATAAATTGGTTATTATTATATTTCCTTGTTCATGATAATCGTTTATTATCCATGCTAGAATTGTATTGATAGGAAACTCAGATACATGTGTGGATACATAGACAACACCATGTCCCTAGTAAGCCTGTAGTTAACTAGCTCGTTGATCAATAGATGGTTATGGTTTCCTGACCATGGACATTAGATGTCGTTGATAACGGGATCACATCATTAGAAGAATGATGTGATGGACAAGACCCAATCCTAAGCCTAGCACAAAGATCGTGTAGTTCGTATGCTAAAGCTTTTCTAAATGTCAAGTATCATTTCCTTAGACCATGAGATTGTGCAACTCCCGGATACCATAGGAATGCTTTGGGTGTGCCAAACGTCACAACGTAACTGGGTGGCTATAAAGGTGCACTACGGGTATCTCCGAAAGTGTCTGTTGGGTTGGCACGAATCGAGACTGGGATTTGTCACTCCGTGTGACGGAGAGGTATCTCTGGGCCCACTCGGTAGGACATCATCATAATGTGCACAATGTGACCAAGGAGTTGATCACGGGATGATGTGTTACGGAACGAGTAAAGAGACTTGCCGGTAACGATATTGAACAAGGTATCGGATACCAACGATCGAATCTCGGGCAAGTACAGTACCGCTGGACAAAGGGAATTGAATACAGGATTGATTGAATCCTCGACATCGTGGTTCATCCGATGAGATCATCGTGGAACATGTGGGAGACAACATGGGTATCCAGATCCCGCTGTTGGTTATTGACCGGAGAGTCGTCTTGGTCATGTCTGCATGTCTCCCGAACCCGTAGGGTCTACACACTTAAGGTTCGGTGACGCTAGGGTTGTAGAGATATTATTATGCGGTAACCCGAAAGTTGTTCGGAGTCCCGGATGAGATCCCGGACATCACGAGGAGTTCCAGAATGGTCCAGAGGTAAAGATTTATATATGGGAAGTCCTATTTTGGCCATCGGAAAATGTTCGGGATTTTTCGGTATTGTGCCGGGAAGGTTCTAGAAGGTTCCGGAGTGGGGCCCACCTGCATGGGGGCCCCACATGAACGTGGGTAGTGGGGGCAAGGCCCCACACCCCTGGTCAAGGCGCACCAAGATCCCCCCTTAGAAGGAATAAGATCATATCCCGAAGGGATAAGATCAAGATCCCTAAAAAGGGGGGATAACAATCGGTGGGGAAGGAAAATGATGGGATTTCTTTCCCCCACCTTTGCCAACGCCCCAATGGACTTGGAGGGCAAGAAACCAGCCCCTCCACCCCTATATATAGTGGGGAGGCGCATGGGAGCTGCACCCTAGCCCCTGGCGCCTCCCTCTCCCCTCGTAACACCTCTCCCTCTCGCTGAGCTTGGCGAAGCCCTGCCGAGATCCCCGCCGCTTCCACCACCACGCCGTCGTGCTGCCGGATCTCCATCAACCTCTCCTTCCCCCTTGCTGGATCAAGAAGGAGGAGACGTCTTCCCCAACCGTACGTGTGTTGAACGCGGAGGTGCCGTCCGTTCGGCGCTCGGTCATCGGTGATTTGGATCACGATGAGTACGACTCCATCAACCCCGTTCTCTTGAACGCTTCCGCTCGCGATCTACAAGGGTATGTAAATGCACTCCTCACTCTCGTTGCTAGATGACTCCATAGATTGATCTTGGTGATGCGTAGAAAATTTTAAAATTCTGCTACGTTCCCCAACAGTAGCAACATCACCCAAGTCACCCATGCGACCTGCCGCTGTCCAGGCATTCTGTATGATCTCTGGAAGTGCAGGATCATGCTCTCACATAACCTCGTAGTGCCTGCACTTTCTGGACGGCTCCTGTCGTTGAGGCTCCACCTAACACTTGAGAAGGATGGCGGAGTGGTCCGAACTTGGTGCCACCAGATGCACCACACTAGCCTCGGAAAAAATGTCCCGCCACCGGTTGTTCGCCACCGCATGGTCTAGACGGACTTTCACATTTGCCCATCCAAAACGACGGTTGTCATATGTGTACGGCACCCCAGAAAAGCCAAGATCACCGAGACCACACACCTCCAAAACATCACGGAAATCAATCATCTGACCTGTCGAGCGAGGTGTTTGGGATAGATGTTCAAATCCCCACATGGTCTTCTTAATGCATAATGTCTTTTTTCGACATAGGATGGATTTTATTTATTGGATCAGAAAGGTGTATCAAGTGGATACAAACTCAAAGAGCACACTTGTCTGGTTAGTGAAAATAAAAGTGTGGAAGAAAAGGAGGAAGGGGGAGGCAAATTTCTTGTGATTATGCAGACTTGCTCAATTAAGCTGAACTTCAAACTGTCAGAAATTTTGCATAAAAAAACCTGCTTTTAAACCTACTAGGTTATGCACTATCTGCAATTTTGAATAGAGATAGAAAAGAAGTCGCACTAAGAGGTTTGGTACCAGATGGTGTGCACGTGGACGTGCGTGCGTGCATGGTGGAATTTCTAATAAGAGTTTTTAATGTGTGTGATGTAAAGACTAAGATTCCAGATGTTTGGTCCAGCTTCCCGGTTGTGTCCAGCTATAGTTGGAAGGCGTTTTTTTAAAGGGGGATATATTAATATCGCGAAGATACCAATTACACTCAACCTTTACATCGTTTTTTTTAAGTCAACCTCTGCATCGGTTGGAAGGCGTGCAACCGATGAGAGAATATATATGGCCAAGTTAATATATGGTTTTTTTTAACGAGCAATATATGGTTTTATCACACATAAAGGTAAAAGTAGAAAATCAAAGCTGATTAGAGAAGGGCATCCCATGAGCTAACATGGTACTAGGAGCGGACACGAGCCATGTGATGCAGTGGGCCAACAACACACCTTCATGTCATAAATACCCAATCGATAAATATTGGTCTCCGCGGAGCCTCGCAGTTCCGGTTTCAGTTTTCTCTAGCAATGATGAACATAGATGGTCCATAACTTCATATGTCCAGAGAGCGGAAAACGTCTGCGTACTATATTTACACAAAATGTCTAGGCTTGAAAGGCATCGGAAGCTGTTTTGTGGCAATTTGGTAGATTTGGTTAATCAGTTTTATCTCTCCGGCCTCACCCGTGAAGGACGCGGCAATTGGTCCGGGCGAGAAGAGACCTTTGTAGTCCAGTAGCTGCTGGTGACAAGGATAATCTGTGCTGTTTAGTACATAGTCACTTTCTGACCTGGGTGTGACATGCACATAACGATATGAGCTGCAGACGCATGAAAGAAGATGACAATATGGATAGTCTATGTGCTTCTGTTCCTCTGGTCACAAGCGTATCAGAAACTTGAGAATTCTGCTTTGCCATACCAAATGGCCCTCCAACTTTTCAAGCAACTGTTTCCAGCTGGCCAGATCTTGTTAAAAAAAGTGATATTCTTGGCCTGTAAAGTAATTTTGCAGAAAACTCCCCTAATACTCCGTACAATCAACCCGCGGTCTAGAAATAGCGATTCTTCGCTAAAACAAGAAAACGTCTCGCATTTGCTGCTTTGAGTCGCGTCCTTCCTCAATATTCTTTTTTTGAGACATCCTCCCTCAATATTCTTATCATACGTCATAAACTGGGCCACGTCTTATGTGTTGATGGGCTTCCTTCCTAGGATAACGGAAATTATAAAGAAATAAGTAGTTATGGGATCTCCTTACTAAGGTCACTTCCACCTTCTACAAGTGGCGCAATGAATGTGACTGTCGCAATATGATAATTTTTGCCTAGATTCATTTTTCAAAAATATTTTATCTCTTGAACCATACATCCAAATACCGAACCATTTCAACCATTGGATTTATTGCATCGAGATTTTTGAAACTACATTCCATGTTAATAGGTTTTGAATTATTTTTTTATGAAAAAAACGGAAGAAAAAAGCCGTAGCCGTAAGCATCGTTTTCCCACCTTTTTCCCTTTTTGAGAAGCACATATCTATGTCTCCAATAAAGATGCAAATCTATGCTTCTCATGGAAGCACAAAAAATCATGATTTTTTCCCTTTTTCCGAGAAGCATAACAGTGCTTCTCGCGGAAGCAAATCTGTTCTTCTTGTGGAACAAAAAAACTCGTGCAAAAAAGATTTTTTTTTTGGGAATTTTGTCCCTTTTTAAGATGGAAGCAAATAAAAACATGCAAAAAGAGTTCATGATTTTTTCCTTTTATGAGAAGCACATTGAAAACTTAAACTAAAGAAAGTGAGAAGTACTAAAGAGTAAAAGGAAGGAAAAACTGGGTCTAATTCTTAACAATTACTCGTATTAATGAAAGATAATAAGAAAGAAGTATTAAAAGTAAGTGTGAAGTCCTCAGTAAGTCTGAAGGGGCGACATAGCAACAACGCACCCGTCAGGACGACAACATGGATTATGGGCTGCTGCGCTACGACTCAAAGGGGTGACACGGCAGCAGCCTACGGGTCGGTGCACTCTGGGGACGTCCTCGGGGCGGCGCCGTGGACCTTGTGCTGCGGTGCTATTGTCCAAAGGGGCAATACAACAGCGGCGCGCGAGTCAGTTCAACCATGGGGTGGAGGCGCTGCGGCCCGTCGAGCTGACACAACACCAGCCCGTTGCTTGATCAGTGGAGAGTCACGCGCAAGCCACTGGCTAGGTCGGTCGCGCGGTAGGATGGGCCGGAGCATGGGCAGGCGGTGATCAATCTGATCGCTTGCGAGGTCGGGGATGCCTCTTGGTGATGAAGGAGCTAGGCGATCGAAGTGACGCCCGGACGTACATGCCTATAGCCAATGCGTGCACGCGCGACCCACGTCTGTCCGGGCGAGGAGCGAAGCAACACAATGCAACCGGTCGCGCATAGCGTGCTTGGTGGCACTATGGTCTAGCGGTCTGATATGGTTGAGCGGGATGGAAGTGTGGTTGGTGCAGGATCTTGATTGGATGAAGGCAATGACGAACGGCACAGAACGACGAGCGGACGGATGTGCAGTGATGGTCGTTGGGCCATCACGTCGCGTGAGGTCGCCTATTCGGCGAAGAGGCCGAGTAGTGGGGCCACTGTCGGAGTATGTGCGTGGGGGTCGATGGGCAGAGTTGGGCGACTTAAACCAATCTTATATTGAAAAAAAAAACGGCGATCAAAACGACCAATGCGTGAGAGAAAATTCGAATCAACGGATTAAGAAAAAGACTCTCTAGGACAGTCGATCAACATAACCAGCGAACAAACCTTAGGTACGGGTGGCGTTGCCCTTGGTGGCGGTCATTGGGACTGATTGTCCGGGACGGCGCGGTGCAGAAACGGCGGCGGCTACGGTTTGGATCAAGGTTAGGCTGATACCATATAGAGAGAATAGAGAAAAAATAGGTAGAGTCAATGATTGTTGTATCGATTGAGCCTCATGGATATATATATATATATATATATATATATATATATGAATACATGATCAAATTGAAGCACAAGACAAGATAGAATCGATCTTACGTTGTACTATTTCCTAATAATCACGATATCCAACAATTACGAAGCAGATAACACTTTCTGCCAGCATGGGTTACACGCCTTTGAAATTGAAGTTCAAGCATCGGAAGTTTTTCCTCTTGGCTAATTCATTGTAGCTCAAATCGTGTTCTGTCCTTGTGATTGTACCTTCTCATGCTCTCACGTCTTTATGTGCTGGTGTTGTTTCTCAAACCCGTGCTATGTGGTTGACTGGCGTACCATCCCAGCCGCAATACCACCCCTTGTACTGGGCAAAATGGACAAAACTGGCCTCAAGACGTAACTATTTTACAAACTAGTAAATCATAGGCGAAACAAATTCACCCAGCTAATTCTTTTAGGGCTTCACTAGCACCTAACTGACAAGCGCTACACTCGTGGTCGGCGTGGGGTTAGACCAGGCCCCACTTCTGGTTGCGCAGTGCTGAAGACCAAACTAGAGGTGGGGCCTGTCTGGCCCAGGGTGTCATAATTGTGAGGGGCGTATCGCCTGTCAATTAGACGCTACTCAGTGTAGTACAGCGCCGACCTGTCAGGCGCGACACAAAATAATTAGCTGGATGAATTTGTTCATCTATTTAGTTTGTGAAATAGTTGCGCCTCGATGTCAGTTTTCTTCATTTTGCCCTTGTCCTTTCGCCGATCTGACCTTTTTGCAAGTGAAGCAAGACAGCAAAATGCAGCGGCGCAAGCAAGAACCATTGGTGCGTCCAAAGCGGCTAGTGAGTCATTTCTTGATCGACCTCCATAAACGCGCCTTCATTGTCCTCGGCATCCATTGTGTCCGCAGCCGGAGTTATTTGTAAAAAACCACACGTTGACGCCTACATCTTATATGGGAAATGCTTGTAGCCGTCAGGTCACGCACGAAGCGTTCGGTCAAAGTAAATTGTGTTTTAAGTGAAAAGTAAAGAACGAGAGAGTTTGAATAAAAGATGATTCATCAGTCTTTATTGATGATAGAAGTGGGGTATTTATATCCAGGCGGAAGTACACATGATGCTTGGCGGTCAAGTAAGCACATGGTTACTTGAGAGCCAAGGAATTACATAATTGCCTTAAGAGCCAAGGAAGTACATGGTTGCTTGAGAACCAAGCAACGTATCTAACAATTAACTTAATCCTAATTACCTTAATCAATAAGCAACTATTCTATTCTTAACACTCCCCCTTGTACAACGCCTCTTCTTTGGTACATCCATCATCTTGACAAATTCTTTGAATAATCTTGAATGTCTCCTCCAAAAACCCCGTGGGAAAAATATGAGGAGAATAGTGGAGATATATTGCTAAAACTCCTTTAAACCCAGTGGGAAAAATAATAAGGAAAAAATGATGCTCTTCATATAACCTGTAGTTTTTGAGTAACACAAGTGGTAGCGTCTTGATAAATCAAGTTATGTAATTCTGATGAATCTCAACCACATGATTTTTAGTGTGGTTAATCATTCTGCTAAGCCATACATATTTTACAATGATTTTAGATAAAGCAATTACGTCAGAATGATAACTAGAAATAGCCATTAAAGCCCATTTAGATGACTTCCATACGAAGGCTATTCCAGCAAATTCAGTCATTGATATGGCATTGTTGGGATCAAAGAAAGAGCCGATATAATTATATCATATCATGGCCATATCTTGTATTTCCTGATGGAAATATCCAAGATTTATTGTGAGCTTGAGATATAAGCTGATATTTCTTATATCAACCATATACCTTTTGTTGGGGGTTGCACTCCGAACATAGATAGCAAATATAGTGTCAGGCCTGACATAGTTTGCAATTATATGAGTGCTTTGACATTAGTGAGATATAGAACTTCAGGTCCTGATATCACTTCATTAACACGCCTAGGTATGAATGGATGTGTACCCTATCAGGGGTAGTATGACCATATTACATGTCTTTTATTGATACGATATATCCACATTGAACTTCTCGTGTATGTTTTGGATATATGTAGACTGATATAAGTATTCTTGAGAGAATGCTCAAGTTGTAAGCTTAAGCTAAATTTGGTTGAATCCAAATTTTCCGTCTTGAGATGATTTTATGTATTTTTAGGTCCTTTCGAGACATTGATGATGAAATCATCAATATACACTGAGGTGATGTAAGGAATAAAACTTCTGATTTCTTTATTAAAACACATAAACAATCATGATTATTCAAGCAATCCTTTTGAAGAAGGAACTCATTTAGTCGGTAGTACCATATAATTTTCAACTATTTCAAGTCATAGAGTGACTTATGAAATTTTACACAAAACTTGTTGTGATTTGCTTTTGGATTTGGAAGTATAAGCCCTTCAGGGACTTCAATAGAGACTTCCGAAATAAATGACTCATATGAGTATGTAGCCACTTCATCCATCAACTGCATGGATAATATTATTATTATTTTATTGCCAATGATATTTAGTATCGAAACATAATTCCACTTATACCAAGAGGGTATGTTATATCGTAATCGATGTCGGGTCCCTGCGTGAACCCTTTTGCTAAAAGCCTCGCTTTCTCACCACCTCGTTGACTCTGTCAATGAACGAGAAGTTTTTGGTATTCTATATGGAAGATACTTATGAGGAGTAGGTATTACTGCAATAAATACCACTCATTTGTTGAGCGGGTGCTATTCTTCATTACTTGCTTCCTTTTATGTGAACCAATATGAGTGCAAGAGGCACTCTACCATGGATTATGGTTCTGGGCCCAAAAAGGTTTTAGCAATTTGAGAAGAAATATATGTCGACAAATGTAGTCTTTAGTTTATATGATTCTGATGGAATCATTGAAGTTTATGGATAAAATATTTATTCCTTTTTAACTCCTTGTGATTTCCTACAACAAATGGAGTCAAGGTGTTTCGACTTCCCGACACCAAAAAATTTGTGCACATTTATGCCGGGCTTTGGATTATGAGCATCCAGTGAGGTGTCTTTCAACTTGATGTTGAATTATATTTACTGGTTGAGGATTTGATTTCCTCTGTTTCCGCGGAAGCATATGAGAAGTTATATCTCGTCTTGTCAGATTTTCTCCCCCTCTTGCTGTCATTTGGGGACAAGAGTGGTTTATCAGGTACCTCCACTCTTTCTGACACTTTACTGCGGGAATATAGAATTTAGTAACACCTTGTTATCAGTAAATGTATGTGGCAGATTTGCAATGTGTTGCAAATATATAATTCTCTAAACTTTTAGTTCAGATTCTTTGAGTACGTGAATATAAGGATTGAATGTCAATAACATTTCTAATTTATTTCTCGGCATTTTTTGTGGTACTTATCTCCCCCTAATGCCAGAAAATATCCTTATTGCTGATGCAATCAGCATACGGGCTATGAATACTTTTGATTGACGGATAAATTGTTATTCCTCACATAGATCCCTAATTTTCTGTGAGTGCCCATTGATGTACGCTGGAGTGGTGATATCAGTATGTAACCGAATTATCGCAGATGGGAAATACTTTGTTGATTTCCACGTAGTTACTACAAGGGGAAAGTAGTATGATATGCAGTTGGTATGATTTAGATCATACTTACGATGTGTAAGGCCGTATGTGTCCAGCAAGAGGCTGATAAATTTACAATTCTTTAAAAAATGGTCATGTAATTCATTTGACTATCTTTGATAAGAAATTTAGTTTAACCATTATGGGTATGTACATAGGGTACTGAATGCAATCAGAAAATTATCGTGAAATGAGTTCAACGACATTGTCCATTCGAATGGGTTTATCCTTTGTTCAGGAGAATTTGCTTCTACTTTGATAAGTTAAGCAATTTATTGGGTAAGATCATGCATGGTTGTGTGTGATAAGAGACACACTTAAAAACATTTTATGAATGTGTATATGAGTACCATGAAGTATCTAAATTACCCCAGATAATGGTTAAGCAATCCAGACATATCTTTTGAATGTGTTCAAGGAAAAATAAGTGTCCTGCTTAGAATTTTAAGGTGAGAGTGCCTTAAAACTTATTTCTCCTATGGCACATGCGGTGCACATAAAATCTGATGATTTGGGAAAATTTGTAACTTGATGAGTTGTGACCAACAGGATTGTCAATAATTTTCTAATCTTCCCCAAACTAGGATGGATAAGGTTATTAAGCCAAATATTCATTTATTAAGATGTAGAAAATTATTGTGTACGCAACAATATTGAGTATGAATTGAACCATACATTAAAATTTATCAAATATCATGTCCGAAAAATAGGATATCGGACATCGCACTACATTTAGTAGCACAAGTACAGGCTAAAGATATTTTGGGAATAACTAGGAGATTACATGAGGTCTTCAACATTACTGAAAATTTAATTACGCAAACATATCATCGATGCAAAGGAATTCACCTTCCTTCTAATCCACTATATTTTTGGTTCTCCTTCAGATGAAGATCTGAGAACAATCATTTACCAGAATATTTTCTGGTTGTACGTTTGCAAATTTTCAAATTATCCCAATGAACTTATTTGCCTTTTCAATAATTATGTGGTGTGGTTTGACCATATGTTTGAGGGTTTGGTAATCACAGGGACAATATTTATATAACCACACATTCGACAAACTTGAGAGTTGTCTTTTGATCATTTGATAACGACCAATTCCTATTAAGAGATAATTCTATCTTTGGTTGTCTATTAGCCTCCACTTTACTTCTAATTCCTCATGGTTCTATTTTGTGACCACTAACTTGCATAGTATTCTCGATACTAGTACGAATTTCAAATAATGGTATAGCACCCGTTGGGTGAATCTGATGATTTTAAGAAATTTCATGTTTCTTCATCATAAAAAAGGTAGTACCATCTTACGAGGATGTAAAGTGCATTAACGACTTTTCAACTGGATCTGTATATAGGAAAATATTTGATCACGATATCTCAGCTTGAAGTTGATTATGTGATAAAATTGTGAGCTTGCGATAGACTTGAGGTCTTGAAAAACGAATGGGTAATCATTCGCGATGTGCTCAAGGCATCATATTTATATTAAGGGAGATATTTAGCGTGAATAAAAATTCATCCATTATGTACTTTAGTTTGAGAACTAAGTGGAAGTTGGGACACATAAAGTGCATATGAGCGTTGCAACTTTAGAGTCACCGCCAAAAACATAGACGTTGCATGTTTGACATTGGTTAGTCACTGTGAAAGTATAACCACAATATGATGTGGACACTGCAAAAGTGTTGAGACACTCGATCGTTGCCATAATTATGGGATCCATCTTGATGGATGGACAACACTATAATTATAGATAGTGACATAGGCTTCACTGCCATGTATTTTACCAATGTAATAGAAGTCAATCACGATTATATGCAAATATTTATATAGTTTCCTATGACATATTCAAGCAAAATGAGGCTTAAATAGTTGATATTAGCACACAATACCATTTCGGCGTATAGCGAGTGTGCAAGAACAATATTTACTATGAGAGTAAATCATTTTAGTGAACAACAACTGCTGCTTTTGAGAAGCAAATTTTATAAATATAGCTGATGTTATCGGGGTCTTATGTGTATACCACAAATTATATAGATAACACTTTGAAGATAATCACCGAATGCGGTGTAGATCTCGCAGTAATAGAAAACATAGTCTGACTTTTGTCAGTAGATGTTCATATCTCTATTACCTTATGTTATGTTATATTTAAGAAAATCACTTTGAAGGTAATCATCTTCCAAAATGGCATGATGTAGACCTTGCAGTAATAATGGATAGTCTGCAAAATTCACAGTAGATGCCAGTATTACCTTATGATATCTTGAGGTAGTCACATCTAATATTAATATTTGGAAGAACACTTTGAAGGTAGTCATCTTATCAAACGACAAGACGTAGACCTCACAGTAATGATGGATAATCTGCAAATTATGCAGTAGATGTCATCAATACCTTGTGATTCCAAGTTTAACTTTAGTTGTATAATATAGTTGTTGTACTAAAATTACATGCTACATAGTAGAATGCTTGAGGCAGACGTATTAAACATGTTGATTTTTTAAGATAGAATTATCATTTACAATCTGTAAATGCAATAGGGAAAGCGAGTCTCCTATCCAAACTTGCAAAATAGTTGATCGTCAAATCTACAACTTAAAGTACGTACACGTACTAAATTGCAGAAGAAAAGTAAGCCTGATGGAATATTTTGCAAGTGCTATGTACAAAACATAGTTTCAAATTGTTGGAGAACTAAACCGTAGGTCTAGTGAATCCTAGTAACCCACGTCCTGTACGCTGAAACTGCAATGACATGTATTGGATATACAGAAATACAAGGCTAATTGGAACAATGCCAATGAGATAAAGATTTCCCCAATCATCGATCTGTCTATCCTGTGCGGTTCCAACTCGGGAGTTCTGCTCGTAACCACCGCTGCTAGGGATTTGCCCTGCCGGCCAGACAGGAGGATTGGGATCTCTACCGCCACCTCGTCTCGGGCCGTGGCCTCGACGGAACTGCGCCGGAAGGCGCCACGTTCCGGCCGGTTGGTGCATGGACCGTGCCGTGCAGCCGAATGGATCCGTCGCTCCAAGCACCGGTTGTTGGGCGCGCCTGAGGACGCGCCACCGGGAGCCGCGATGGGAACGCGTATGCAGCGGGCTACGCCGGCCGTTTCTCGCCAGTCAAGGCCAAGTGGTGTCACGCCGTTGGGCGCCGTACGCCATGGAGTGCTGCGCTGGTAGGAGCAGCGACGGTGCCGAGGGCTGTCATGCGCTCCGCACTGGAAGTCGCCTTGCCTTGGGCTGAAGTCCCTTCTTCCGGTGCTTCAAACGATTGATTGCTTCTACGTGTGATTTGCGTGAGTACGTACATACAGCCATACAGGAAAAGGCAATCCATTGTTAGATTATTGGTTCATCACAAGAATATTAGATCAAATAGGCAAAGATTAGTAATCTCTGTTTTTTTAATTGAGGCCAGATTGACAAGCTGTGTTCTTCTTTGATCTTTAGTTGACGATGCCGTTGATGGATTGCCTCTGTTTCTGGCGCCGTTCAAAGTAATCACCGGAGTTTTCTGCCGTAAGAGGAGTGTTTCTAATTTTTCGTTGATTCCTCTTGCATCTTCTCCTTCTCTATTCTTCCTGCAAAAAGACTTGTTATGGCAGAAATTAAATCGGAAAAGAACCACGCTATTGGACTCCGATTTATCTTTTCTCGAGGCCAGTGTTGTGTGCAGTGGTCGATGTTGAAGACCGCCGGAGACCCGGAGTTGCATCTGCTATGGTCGATGACAGTGCCGTTCGTCGTTTGTTAGGCTGATCCCCTTTTCTCTGTGACTAATTCGCTTGAGCGGAGAGCAAAGTGCATGATAACGTGTTTTAAGTGAAAAGTAAAGAACGAGAGAGTTTGAATAAAAGATGATCCATCAGTCTTTATTGATGATAGAAGTGGGGTATTTATACTCAGGCGGAAGTACACATGATGCTTGGCGGTCAAGTAAACACATGGTTACTTGAGAGCCAAGGAATTACATAGTTTCCTTGAGAGCCAAGGAAGTACATGGTTGCTTGAGAACCAAGCAACCTATCTAACAATTAACTTAATTCTAATTACCTTAATCAATAAGCAACTATTCTATTCTTAACAAATTGAACGTCTCACGTATCCCGCACGCTGAGTTGTAGCCGCACTGTCCTCTCCTCCTCTCAACTTTATCCTTTCACGAGAGCCGTCAGCCGCACGTTCCCCCGCGCTGCCCTATTCTCTGTTTTCTCTGATCCCCTCTCCCTCCGTCAGTGCTCTGCATGTCCATCCTCCTCTGACCCATCTCTCTCCTTCTCAATCCCTTGCCAGTGGTGATACCGAGCAGGAGCTGCCAGAATTGGCTACAGAGCGACGATGCATCTGACCGAGCCATGGGGGATGTTACAAGCTGCTCACCGATGGGAGCTACAACAGGCAAACGTTTTTGCTACAACCGACTACACAGGATGATGGAACCCGCCGTTTTTTTTAGCTACAACCCACGGAGCAGAGACGGTGGCATGTTGTTTTTGCTGGAACCGGCACCTGGATTTGCTGGAACTCGCGATCAAAATTGCTACATCCATGGCTGTGAGCAAACCTCCAAGTGCTGGAACCGACGACATGTTTAGCTGTAATTGGCGAGAAGTTTGCTGGAACCAGCAAGTGCTCGATGCTGGTTTGGGCGTGACGGCGAGCTACGACCGGCCGACCAGAGAAAAAGCTACAACAATATTCTAGAAAAGCTACAATGATGGTACATGGAGCTGCAATCTATGGTGCTGCGAGCACCGGCGACCAGAGAAAAAAGCTGCAATTGTTTTCCGGGAAGCTACTACCGGCGACATCGTTTTGATACCACCATTCATGGAGGTTACCGGCAACTGGAATCGGTGCTGCTGCAACTGTGCTTATGGGAGCTGCAACCATCGAAGCTTTTTCGTCGGAGAGTGCTACCACGTTGTCTCGCACAAGCTACAGCCGTACATGCGCAAAGCTACAATCGTTTTTTTTTGCTACAACCACTGCTTCAAACTGCAGCCAACAGGCATCAGGAGAAAGGCGCGTTGCCCGCGAGCACAAGGACGAGGACGAGCGTGGGCGGGGCGCAGGTGGAGGTTGAACGCGGCGACAAGGGGGTTAGCTGCATCCTGCAGGAGATGGGGGGGGGGGGTGGTGGGCAGGGGCAGCTGCGCTAAATGCGAGGAGGAAGAAGCTGGGCGAACCGTTTTTTGTTTGTAGATCCATCGGTCAGGATGACTGGTATCGGGTGGCTACGGCACGACCGGCCCAAATTTGGGTCGGCGCGCTGGCGCCTAGCAGCCACCATCTTATATCTTATATCTACTCCATTTGTTCCTAAATATTTATCTTTTTAGAGAATTCAAATGAACTATTACATATGGATGTATATAGACATATTTTTAAAATGTAGATTCATTTATTTTGCTTCGTATGTAGTCACTTATTAATTAGAAGCATCATACGAGCCTCCACGTTAATCGTGAAAACTACATCAAACTAACCATTGGATCTAAATTATGCGTCTAGGAGTAAATGAGATAGGAAAACTCTACCGCTTCATGTTTAGTAACCCGTATGGTTTAAAAGAGCAGTTTTGCTAAAACACATCTAGATGTCCTATAATTATTACACATCTAAGTCATATGTCATTGATCTTACATTAAGATTCGTGTAAATATTTTTTTCTTATTTTTTCTTTATGCTTGATTCACTCACTCAGATGTGTATAATAACTAAAGCATATCTAGATGTACCCTAGACACATATCCAATAGGCCAAAGAGTCCAACGTAAGAGAAGAGAACAAGGGAAGACAAAAGATAAGGAAACGTCCATTCCCTACAAAAAAAAGAGCGTCCAGACTAATGAAGAAGCAAACGTCTAAACTAAAATCACACCTAATAAAAAATATTTTTTCCAGCAACGTACTACCTAATATACGCATGCATGCATGGAGCACATTGCAACATATGCATCACGGATCAAACGTGACGGACTAACATTGTCCTCTTTGCTAAAAGTCTGCGTACACTATTTTTTCGACAGACCTGCGTACAATATTTCAGTGTGTGGTGTGTATATCTAGGTACCTGAATTATTTTTTCACGCCGAGAAATCGCCATGTACAAAACAACAAGGGATATATGCATGTATAAACAAAACTAATCCTGTTTACAAATCACCCACACACATATACTCCCAAATGCTTTTGGGACATGCACATAGTTTTCAGAAAATGGAAAAATAGTGTTTTTTAAATCTACATCGTTAATATATTAATAAAAATAATCCAATATTATATTAGAAACATCAAATTTTCTAAACTGTTCAATTGCATCAGAAAACCCGCTGTTTTTTCTAGCCATGTCGTTTAAATTTAGTATTTAAGGAATAAGACCACAATAACGTGAAGAACCTTAATTAATAAAATATACATTTAATACTAGCCAAAAGGAGAATACACATAGTTCTCGGTCATATAAAGCTATATATCATGGGCTAGGACACCGACTAGCTACCAGTCATCGCCTACAGAAGGGAGCAACTAGTTAACGAGCGCTCCTTCGGGAGCCTCGCAACTATCAGCGCCACTTGGCGCGCTCTCAGTCATTCGCCACGTGTCGCGTTCTGAATACTTCCTCCGGATTTTATTATTATTTTTTATTTTTCCGCATGCGTTTTCGGCTTTTAAACGGGGTTTTTCCGGGTTTTTTCGACGTTTTGGTTTTCCCCCGGTCTTCCTTAGCTTTCCGATCAATTTTTTTTTCGAAAAAAAATATTTTTTTGTGTGAAAAAAATGTGTTTTCTTTTTTTTTCTTTCGCGAGAGTCATGGTTTTGCTTCCGCGAGAGGCACGGTTGTGCTTTCGCGAGAGTCACGGCCGTGCCTTTCGGAAACGAAAAAAAACGCGTTTTCTGTTTTTTTTCTTTCGCGAGAGTCATGGTTTTGCTTCCGCGAGAGTCACGGTTTTGCTTTCGCGAGAGTCACGGCCGTGCCTCTTTAAAAAGGAAAAACAAAACGCGTTTCTGTTTTTCTTTCTTTCGCGAGAGTCATGGTTTTGCTTCCGCAAGAGGCACGGTTGTGCTTTCGCGAGAGTCACGGCCGTGCCTCTCAGAAAGGGAAAAAATACGTGTTTTCTGTTTTTTTCGAGAGTCACGGTTTTGCTTTCGTGAGAGGCACGGCTGTGTTTTCGCGAGAGTCACTGCCGTGCCTCTCGGAAACGGAAAAAACGTGTTTTCTATTTTTTTTCCTTCCACGAGAGTCATGGTTTTGCTTCCACGAGAGGCACGGTTGTGATTTCGCAAGAGGCACGGACATGCCTTTTTCGGAAAGGGAAAAAACCGTGCTCCTGGTTCGGTTTCTTTGCGCGGTTATTTTCGTCCGGTTTTTTTTGTAAAAAAAAGTTCGTCAAAACCTATCAACACGGGATCTAGTTTTGAAGATCTCGATGCAAGGATTTCAATGGTGAAAACGGTTTAAGATTTGGACGCACGATTTAAGAGATAAAACGTTTTTGATAAACGAATCTACGAAAAAAGGGAAAATTCCTAGGTTGCGACAAGTGGCGCATTGCATGTGCGCCGCTTGTAGCGACCTGGAAAAGTGGAGTGTTCTTTGCAACGAGTACTCCTTAATTAGTGATTTCGCAGAAAAATAGGATCACCACTTTTCCCAATGACTTATTAGTTGGGCAGTAAGAAGATGGCCTTTTAAAACACGTACAAAGTAATTAACTTTTAATATCTTACAGGCAGGCATGCAATAATTTAGGAGAATTTTCGGACTGCAGAAGTGTGGGCTTTTAGAATATTCAAGAAAACACTAAAATTACAATGTTGAAATTTAAAATATAAGGATGGATTCAAGAACGTTACAATCAAGCAAAAGAAAGATTAAATCAGAAAACTAGAAATATATGGAATTATTGAGAAGACAAAGAAGGCTTCCACAAGTTTAAATAAAACCTCAGGAAGTTCACCGAATTTCCGAAAATATTAAAAATACAAGGATAAGCATGAACTAAGTCGCAAAAATTCTCAAGGCATGGAGCTCACCGGCATGTTGAACTAATAAGCATTTTGTTGGTAGGGGCATCGATGAATTAGATATTGATGTGTGGACCATCGACTGGATGAAGGGTGATTGGCATAAACTAATGTTGCAGAACGGTTATTGCACCATGTTTTAATAGAATATCTTAACCACATGCATGCTGCATGCGGGACCATGGAGTGACCATAACAATAGTAACAGATAGAGAGAAAAAATATACTCCGTCTGTCCCATAATATAAGAATATTTTTGACAGCGTCAAAAATATTCTTATATTATGGGAGGGAAGGAGTAGATTTTATATCTACAATAATGTAAAAACAAAACACACCATTATATGTATAATAGGAGCCATTAAATACATATGGTGGTGTCAACAATTTTGGTTGTGGTGCAAAACTGAAAATAGATACTAAAATAGTAAATTGTTAATATAAATATTTTGTATTTCTAATTTCTACAAGATCTTAGAAAAATATACTTAAAAACTCTCTATGTACAATACTATAACTTTTTATAAATTGCTAGCCCGTGTAGTAGCACGGGTTGACGACTAGTTTGCAGATAACATTGATCTACGGATTTTTGCTAGAAAGCACTGATTCTTGGCCTTATCTTTTGCCAAAAAAACACTGATTGGTCTCTTTGGCCATTTTAACCTCGACTATGACAGGTGGGTCCCGCGAAACATGACGTGGCATAACTGTTGGTCCCAGAAGGCATTAGACAAAGTGTGACATGAAATCACCAAATAGTCCCTGGTATTTTTGCACAGTTACCCTTCAATTAGAATAGGAAAAGGCAATTAGGCCCTTACCGGCTGCCCACCCTACCTACGGCAGGCCATCCCCGAGCTCGGGCTCCCTCATCATCGAGGTTGTCGCCCACCTCCGGCACTAGGAGGTGACGCCCAGGCCGTCGTCTTGCCCATCTCGGCACTGCGAGCCGGCCGCCGGTAGGCTGGCTATGATGCACTCGGGCAAGGACTTGGTGCTAGGCATCGACAAGCCGGTCGGCTACGAGCCGTTGCACTTGTTCCCTTCGGCCGTCCTGATAGTGAACCGCGGAGTTGGAGAAGGAGATTGGGCGACGGGTCGAGATGCTGGCGGCGGCACGCGGTGGAGGCGGCAGCAGCTGGTGGTCTTGGCCGGCGACGGCAAGAACCCTAGTTGCTGCATGCGCTACCTGTGTGCCTGTGTGTGGTTTTGTCCGGGTGGACCAACCAAACATGGAGGGGATTGCCTTTTTATTGAAAAAATGGTATGTGAAATTCTAGGGAGTAGTTTGTAATATTAGACCAAACGTTGTCTAACGCGAGCCGTTACGCCATGTCGACAAAAGCGGGACCCACTTGTCATAATTAAGGTTAAAATACCTAAAGAGACCAATCAATGCTTTTTACAAAAGATGAGGCCAAGAATCAGTGGTTTCTGACAAAAACTCCTAAACCGATGTTTTTTGTAAACCTAAGTGTTAATGTGATGGTTTTCTGCAATTAATTCCCACAGCCGTGGATGCAGCTCGCGACCGACGACCTGTGTGGGCCCACTGCTGGGAGCGGGATGCCCGTAGGCCGTAGCTCTTCTCTCTCTTTGCCGCTTGTTGAGCTCTCTCCTACGAGAAGCGACACGGCGTGCGCGTGGATATAGCATAGGCATGAGCCACGGCGAGGGCAGCCGGGCTCCACATGCACCGTGTCGTATGAGCCCAAGGTATGGTGCCGCACCCAAACTCCACCTGCACCGAGCCATACGAGTCAAAGTCAACGTCCGTGACGAACCACAGCGACGCGCCGAGGAGTGATGTACCGGACAAGGATGACCAGACCTCGAAGGGGCTCCCTCCGCCGCCCTGCTGGGTGCAGCCAGCTACTGCAGGAGGCGTGGGAACTCCACGGCGGATGATGTCGCTGATCGTTGCTACAGGGGACGGAGAGGCGAGCTCGAGTGGTGCACCGGGGCCGGCGACAAACTCTGTTCGTTTCGAGAGCAGGGCACCGATGGCGACGATCAATTGAGATTTCCGGGTGAGGCCTTGCTAAAATGCCCATGAGAAAAATGAAGGGAGAAGATAAACACTTGAATCATCGACATGTGGGACCTATGCCCACCTCAGCATATTGTCCACACAAGCACACCATGTTAGCCTTACAGGTGGGCCCAACTTGTTAGTTTCGCTATTTTTGCAAGGTTATCAAACGATCGGTGATATGTATTATTCATTAGGCGGAAAAGTTGTGGTTCACTATGAGTTGTCTGAAAAGCTGTACCAGCCAGTTATCTTAGCCTCAAATATGATGGTTTTATGCAGTTACTTCGGTTTATAACACAAAGGTGAAGATAGCAAATTAAAGCTTGTTAGATAAAAGCATGCCATGTGGGTGCTAACATAGTACTAGAAGTGCATACAAGCAATGTAAGCAGGTGGGCCAACAACGCACATTCATGTCAGAGGTACCCAATCAATAAATGGTGGTCTCTCTAGAGTCTCGGCTCCGAGTCTTTTTTTACTAGCAATGATGAATATAGATTGTCCATATATTAAGAGATTGGAAAGCCTTCGTTCTATTTATACAAATTGTGTAGGATTGAAAGGCATTGGGAAATGTTCTACACCAAGGGGGCATGTTGTGTTAACCAGATTCATCTTTGCGACCTCAACTGGTGGAGGACACGGCAATTGGCCCGGGAGGGGTGAGAGCTTTGCGGTCAAGTAGCGCCCCAAGATGAGTACAGTCTCTGCGAGCTGGTACTCTAACACTCTATGAGGTGAGGCACATACATCCCGACTTGAGGCTGCGGACACACGAAAAGGGATGACAATATGCCATTGTAGTTGGTAGCGAGAAGGCACCAATATCCTTTTTAGAAAGAGGTCTGCTTCGGTACACACCCCCCTCCCCCCTCACTTAACGTATAAGGGCATTTTGGGCATACGGTGCTTAACGTATCCCGCGCCGTATGCGGCGTGCCCATACAGATAGAGCCGAGCGCACGTCTCAAGCCGATACGGCCGGCTCGCATCTACCCTCTCCCCGTCGTGCGAAACAAAAAAAAAAACCACGACCTGCGTTGATCACGCGGACCGTTCCAACGTCGCTCCGCCCCGCCGATCGCCGCCCTTACCCGCCGATCGCCGCCCTTACCCGCCGATCGCCGCCTTTCCCTGCCGATCTAGCCGTGATCACGCTGCCAATTCCAACGTCTTCCCGTCCGGCCGATCGCCACCTTTCCCCGCCGATCGCCGATCATTTTCCCCGTCTTCACCCGGGATCTGGCCGGCGCGGACGTTGTTGGAGTCGCCCGCTGTACGTGATGTCGCCTCCGTGCAGGTCGTCGCGGTGACGTGGCCTACGTGGACGCCGTTGCCGCACGCAACTCCGTGATCAACCTCTCCGGGAACGTCCTCGCTGTCCGCAGCCACGCCAGGCCGGCCGAAGTGCACGTGCACGCCATGTAAGCCGTCTAGTTTGTCAAAAAAAATTGTATCTGTAAATAATTATGTGCAATCACTTGTTAGATAAGAAGTTGTCATCTGTATGATCGTAGTACATTTAATTTGATTTAAAATTGATAGATCAATTTTTATTATAATATTGCAGTGTTGGTTGTGAGATCATTTAATGGATAAAGAAACTGCATTTACGGATCTGTTTTTGGACACGAGTGAGTGGGATGGTAGCGATACTGTTGATCGTAAGAATGGTAATGATAGTAAAGATGATGATGATGGCAGCGACAATGAATCCTGGTCGTCGTACGATAATTTACCTGAGGAGGATTTTCAAAAGAAGGAGGAGGGTGCTTGTAGTGAAAACGTAAGTGTCGTGTACAATCTTTTCGTCGGATGAAGAAACATATGGTACTTACATGTGCATATGATTTTTTTATGTGCGGGAGGATATTGACGTCCAGGACGAGGAAAATCACGGTGTTGAATCTTTCGCGGATAACATAAGCCAGGTTCGGTCCAAAATTTAAGATGTCATTGAATAATAAAAACTTGTTGATGACAACTTACACTTGCTTATGTGGAATATTGTAGGCTAACTTTGATGGTTGGAGTGGTGATGATGAATATGAGCTTGAGGATGGAGGTAACATGGACATTGAGGAAGCTGAAATCCAGCAACATGCGCTTGAGACACAGTTGAAGGTTATGGGTATGCCATTTGCATCACAATGGGAGGCCCACATATTCTATAATAACTACGCCAAAGACCGTGGATTCAGTATCAGAAAAAATAAGGTGAAACGAGGAAAAGGACTTTCAACCACTGTTCGGTATAGGCGATACGTTTGCTCGAGGGCAGGAAAACGTCTCAGTAAATTTTTAAACCCGGAGGGCCGTACCCGCAGGCTAAGACCCGAGACTCATTGCGAGTGTGGCGCACATTTAGTCGTGAAGTTGGACAAAGGACGTGGAGTTTGGTTCGTGGCAACTTTTATGGATGATCACAACCATTTGTTAGCGAGACCAGATGAGGTGGTATTTCTGCGGTCACATCAAGTGATGGGAGATCACCAGATAGCTGAGATCTTGGCGATGGAAGGAGCTGGGATCAGAAAGCATATCATCGTTGTCGGTGTCAAAACCGGCGGATCTCGGGTAGTGGGTCCCGAACTGTGCGTCTAGGCCGGATGGTAACAGGAGGCATGGAACATGATGTTTTACCCAGGTTCGGGCCCTCTTGATGGAGGTAAAACCCTACGTCCTGCTTGATTAATATTGATGATATGGGTAGTACAAGAGTAGATCTACCACGAGATCAGAGAGGCTAAACCCTAGAAGCTAGCCTATGGTATGATTGTTGTATATATTATATATCTATCGACTAGCCTGACCTCGGTTTATATAATGCACCGGAGGCCTAGGATAACAAGAGTCCTAGCCGAATACGCCGGTGGGGAGAAGTCCTTGTCTTGATCGCCAAGTCTTGTGGAATCTTCCTTGTATGCGGCAGCTGTCCGAACTGGCCCATGAGTATACGGCCACGGGGGTCCTCAGCCCAATCTAATAGATCGGGAGACGACGTGGTGAGTACCCCCTAGTCCAGGACACCGTCAGTAGCCCCCTGAACCGGTCTTCAAGTTAGGGACGCTCTTCGATTCTTCCGAACTGTTCTTCATCTTCGGTTGCCGGTCTTGAAAACTGGTTCAACAAATCTTCTTTATCTTCGATCTTGATGATCGCCGAAATGCATTCGACGAGTTTACACGTCGGGTATCCGAGGAGCCCCTTTAAGTTTCCGGCCTTTATCAATGCCTTGTTTATTTTTATGCCACACCTCGGGTTTGAAGTTGTTCCCGGGAGGCAGGGTCCTCTTGCGTCCGAGCTCCAACGCCGGACCGCATTCGAGGTATCTTTTGCAGCCGAGCACCAACGCCGGACCGCTTCCCAGCTCTAGCGCCGGAATGTATCCGAGCTCCAACGCCGGACTATGTATCCGAGCTCCAACGCCGGACTGTATATCCGAGCTCCAACGCCGAAATATATCCGAGCTCCAACGCCGGACTGTGTCCAGGCTCCAATGCCGGACTATATCCGAGGTGTCATATCACCTTGGTTCAAAAAAGTTGAAGGAGTTTAGCCGAGCTTAATGCCGGAAATGCCCTCTATGGAGCCAGCCACTAGCGCCCGAGCTTTATGCCGGACTGCTTCCGAGGTGGTGCACCACCCCGACTATGGGCCGATTTTTTGTCAATATTTTTTATTGGTGCAATTTATTCTCTGCCGAGATATATAGCCAGTAGCCCTCAAGGTGTGTATCGGTCTAAAACCCGAGATGCACATGAAGGATGACATAAGACCGCTGATCCCAGTAGCCGCTGAGACTCAGGTTGATTTGCAAAATCGGCCTGAGGATCAAGTCCTAGCTCGGCAGAATACTTCGGGACACAAAAGCGGCGTGCTCAGTCCTCAAGACTCAGGTTGGGTGCGGCCGACCAACCTGAGGATCAAAATCTCCTCGGAAACTATATTGCACATAAAATTTTCTGCATTGGACAAGCAATGCAGTAGCCCCCGAGACACTGGTCGGGTGGCAACACCAGATCAGGGGATCGATGTGCCCCTTTAATATTTGTAAATAATAAGCCCGAAGCCCAGTAGCCCCCGAGCCTTAATGCGGGCACGGGTGGCCGAATTAAGGATCAATATCCATAGTAAAATCACAAATTATGTGTAATGACTCTATGTATCCAAGTACTTTACGTCATTAATGCTCGGATCCGCATTGTACAAAACTTTGTTGACCGACCATCGGCTTCCACCTCCTTGGCCAGTAGCCGAGGAGTGTTTGTCCTACTTTATAAAGCCTTTATGAGGGCAAAGATTTACGACAAACAAGGCAATCTGGCCACACGGTTTTATAAACAAAGGTACGCAGAGAGATATGTTATATTACTGTTTAACAGAAGAAATGTATTCCAAAGAAAATAGTCCCGCTATCGGTTCCTTTCTTTGGGTTGTCATGCTAAGCATGATCATGAAACCTCAGCTCGAATGTAAGAGCAAAATATCGAGGATTTAGTTTGGGAGGCCAGTTAATAGCCCCCGGTAGTGTTCGGCGACAGTCGAGGTCAAGCCGTAAACACTTCGGCCAATGTTATGAATGGCCCGTCATAGTCATCGGATCGCTGACCAGTTTACGCTTATTGTGACAGTCAGTTTTCGGCTTTCTCCACTAAGGTGCTTAACCATGTGAGCTGGAAGCACAATCGCAGTGGTTCTCCCTTTGCACGCCTAGCCGAACAAAACGGAACGTAGGAAGCAAGTGCAGGAGCCGGGCAACCCAACTATTGACCGAAGACACAATTCGAAACCGATGCATATATAGCAATATCTGAGAATGTTTTTGCCGAATCCCTAAAGGTGTCCGGCGTTGCACTGCGAGACTAATGCTGGAAAAGCACAAATAGTTTAAAAGTGCCAAAAAGCTTGGAAAACCAAGAAACGTCAGTAAAAACATGACGTCCGAACAAGATCAAGTGTTCGGTGCCAATCCGAAAATTGGTCTTAGAAAAAAGAAGTGCTTCTGTCGTCCTTTAACATGACACATCCTATCTCAAGACTTCGAGCGGGTCAGCCTACGGCTTCAACCTCCTATCCCGAGGGCGGAGTACTTCTCATTAGGCCAGTTTAGCAAACTAAACTCTAGCGGCTTTGAGAGAGAAATTAGGCTCCCCGGCTAGTGACCGCACACTCGCGTCGAAAAAAGGAGTGATAAATAATAATAATAGAACTTTGCAACGACTGAGAAGAAGAACACTTATTATAAAACGGCTCAAATAAACTTAAGAGCCCCCAAGTGACTTGGGTAGAAGAATGATTGCATGTACCGAAGTACTTATATCATATCTATGTTCAACCGAACTTTAAACGCGTCTTAACCGACCGTCGGCTTCTCCCTCTTCGGTTAAGGACCGAAAAGTGTTATGTACTCCATCGGTCGAGAATATCGACGGTGTTTCCAATAACCAGGCAATCAGGCCATAAGGCTGTAACAGACAAAGCGCGCTCAGGGAACTTATGCTATATTACTGCGAAGAGTAAGAAGCATCTTCGAAGAAAATAGTACCCCCACCGATACCTTTCTTCGGTGCTCATTGTTATTATGAGACTTGTGCAATAGATTTTTTGTACTCATGAGTTCCGTTGTGTGCCGACCATCATTGAATAACTATAAGAGCGCTAGCTTTCGGCTTCACCCAGTCTGAGGTCCGGCTCGGGTGACCCGATCGTGACAATCGCAGAGGTGCTCCCTTTACTCCCTAGCCGAACAATCGGGAACGTAGGGGTAAACACAGGAGCGAGGCAACCCAGCTTGCAAATCGCTTAAGTCAATATGGTGCATATTGTGGCGTAATACACGAACAAGGAACGAAGCCGTACAAGTATAATCATATGCAACAGGAAAAGCTTCATAAAGGAAGCCCCCAAGTAAACATGGTATTTGAATTTATGCGTCACAAACAAAGTTTGAACAAGGAAATTTTTTAGAAGCAACTTTTTTCCAAAAAAGTATAATGCTTGGTCGAACCGAACACAAGTTAGAAATTAAAGCTTTGAGCATGAAAGCGACTTAGCTGGTTAATGTGTTCGGTATTGATGACGCGGTCCGAGCTTGATGCGGGGCAAGGTTCCATCCCTCAAGCCGGTCCCGAGGTGGCGGAGCGGAGAGCTTGACACGCCGAAGTGGTGACATAGCACGATCAATGCAGACCGGCAGAGTGACGCCGAAGTCCCCGGATCATTTTCCTGTGCACAAAAAATAGTGCAAACTGGAGATAATAGTAATAATGATAATTAAAAAAATCGTTGCATAATAAATAATTTATGCAAAGTGAGTAATAAAAGAAATATGGCCTGGCGCCGAAGTCAATGTCGATGCAGGGCGTCGGCGTGATGCGGTAAAGGCGTGGCAAAGCCTGAATTCGCAGGTCGGTCCGAGCTCCGAGTGCGGCGTTCGCCGGACTATGTACGGAAACTGACTGAACCACCATGCGACTGTCGTTAATGCGGCCACCATTTGATAGACCTGTGTACATATGACGGACAAACCAGAGTAATAATTCCTTGGGAAAAATGAACCCAAACAAGCAAAAAATACTGGGATTAATAGCACCTGGTTTATTTGTTGTAGCAATCCGAAGGAAGGTGATTCCTAAAATTGGGACCCGCTCCGCACACCCATTGCCTGATGGGCGATAAAACGACGGCATGGCAATGCTGGTAAAGGTTGACTCGCCGAGGCAAAGCCCTCGGCCCAGCTAACGTGACGGAGCTGGTCGGCTAGTGACGCCGAAGTGTCCGGAGTAGGTTGATGAAGAGATGATGAAGCCCCCGGTCCAGCCAAGATGTCGAAGCCTCGATGTCAACCGATGAGTCGAAGTAGGTCGGCGTGAGGGACACCAGCTTGAAGAAGCAATAGTGCAGCCCTGTCGATGCAGGTCGTGACGTGGTCGATGCCAGCTTGATGAAGCGACTGTGCGGCGATGCCGGTATGCCCGCTCCGTGTAATCCGTGGGGCGGCGATGTTGGTGATGATTTATCCTTCGCGATGTCGGACTCTTGTTCGGCTTGCCGAGATGATGATCTAAAGAAGTTGAGCTCGGCTCAACAAAGTGACGCCGTGTCTAGCGTAGATCGGTAGTCGTGGAGTAATATTGCCGGACTAGTTTGACACCAGCATGATGTTGAAGATCATGTTCAAAAGATCTTAAAGTTAGTGCGATGTGTTCGGGAACAAAACACAATACCCCATACAAAACTTCCTTCAGAAGGGATGTCCGAAATCCCGTTCATAAAAAAGATGAACTCGGGTCAGATTCGTTTTCGCGCAGAAAACAGATCCGAAAAGTGATGCACTAATCGGAAGGTTCCCGGAGTTTGGACAGTCGGATCGAGCCGAAATTTTGAGAGGTAGTAGATATAGGAATTCCGCAGCCGATCAACGGTTGGATCTTCCAAAGGACGTCCGAGCTAGAAGCTTGACACCACGCCCTAAACTCATCCAAATTCCCGTCCAGATTTGACATGGCTCCGGTATATCGTGGATTGCCAGAGATTCCTCCATCGGAACTCGACGGAATTTTCCAGGGTTGTTGTAGACTCAATTCCTCACAATTCCACCAAAGCGATCGTCAAAGCGATACTCGAGGAGGTGGTGGTGGCAGATACGAGTTCGCTGTCCAGAAAAACAACACGGTCGCTTGAGGGCAATGTTGACGTTGAACCCCCGAGCTCCATAGATGATTCCTCCGTGATCTTGATAGAGATCGGAGTTGATGTTTGATGAAGGCCCTCGTCCAGACATGGTGATCCGAACACGGGGCGCAATTCTTGGTCGAACCAAGGTGACCAGTCGAGCTGGTGACAAAGATGCCGAAGTCGCAGTTGATCTGCAGGCGAGCCATCGATCCTTTTGTCGATCACACAGCGGAACTCTCAATGAAAGCACCAATGTCGGTGTCAAAACCGGCGGATCTCGGGTAGTGGGTCCCGAACTGTGCGTCTAGGCCGGATGGTAACAGGAGGCAGGGAACACGATGTTTTACCCAGGTTCGGGCCCTCTTGATGGAGGTAAAACCCTACGTCCTACTTGATTAATATTGATGATATGGGTAGTACAAGAGTAGATCTACCACGAGATCAGAGAGGCTAAACCCTAGAAGCTAGCCTATGGTATGATTGTTGTATATATTGTATATCTATCGACTAGCCTGGCCTCAGTTTATATAATGCACCGGAGGCCTAGGATAACAAGAGTCCTAGCCGAATACGCCGGTGGGGAGAAGTCCTTGTCTTGATCGTCAAGTCTTGTGGAATCTTCCTTGTATGCGGCAGCTGTCCGAACTGGCCCACGAGTATACGGCCACGGGGTCCTCGGCCCAATCTAATAGATCGGGAGACGACGTGGTGAGTACCCCCTAGTCCAGGACACCGTCAATTGTCGACAACTTCATTAGCAGGTATGGCTCATATGATAAGTGTGGGTTTATGAGACGAGACGTGTACAACCTATGTTGCCGAGAAAAAATGAAGTTGATTGTGAAGGGTGATGCTAACACGACAATCGGGATTATGAGGAGCAGAAAGGAGAAGGATCCAGACTTTTTCTTTGAGTACGTGCTCGATAAGGAGGGCCGTTTGAAGAGCATGTTCTGGTGCGATGCACAGTCACGGCGGGACTATCAGTTGTATGGAGATGTGACTGTGTTCGACAGCACGTATAAGATGAACAGATATGGTATGCCGTTTATCCCCTTTGTTGGTGTAAATAATCACCGTTGCACCATAGTTTTTGGTTGTGCCATTGTGTCCGACGAGACCGAAGCGACGTACGTGTGGCTGCTCCAGACATTCCTGAGGGCCAATTGTTAGAAAAAGCCAAGGTCAATCATCACAGATGGAGACGCTGCAATGATACGAGCTGTTCGGTTGGTTTTGGTTGATGTGTTGCACCGTCTCTGCTCATGGCACGTGGAAAAAAACATGCAGAAGCACCTTAATTACAAATCGCTAAATGAGTTCAGGGCACTCTTGTACTACTCCACCTCTCCAGCCAACTTTGAGGCGAGATGGCACGCTTTCGTCCGTAAATGGAAGACTGATAAAACAGAAGAGTGGCTGAGCAGGATGTACAGGAAGAGGAGTCTATGGGCAGCATCATATCTGTCAAATGGTTTTTTCTGGGTATGCGCAGTAATCAAAGGAGTGAAAGCCTTAACTCTTGTCTTCACCTTCACCTGGACGGCGGTATAACTATTGTTGACCTAGTTGTGCATTATGAGAATTGCATAGTTCGACTACGTGAGAACGAGGCGCATGATGACTGTGTTTCAAATCAGTCATTGCCACCATTAGTCACAGAATATAAGGATATTGAGAAGCATGCTGCCGAAGTATTCACTCATTCCAATTTTTATATTCTTCAACAAGATCTGAAGAAGATGGGAGAGCTTGAGATTTTTGAGACGCTAGTGGGAGTTGACTGCCACATCTTCATCGTGACATGGAGAAATAACCGCAAATTTCAGTTCAGCGTGAATTATCGAGCTGAATACTCTGAAAATACGATAGACTGCAGTTGTGGACGAATGCTTCGGAAAGGATTGCCTTGCAAACACATTCTGTATGTGTTGGTTTATCTGAAAATATTTAAAATACCTAAGTGTTGCATCCTTAAGAGGATGTCGAAAGTTGCGAGAGGTGGGCTGCCTGCACAGCGAAAGAGTGACATGTTTGGCTGGGGTTGGACAGGGGCAGAGCAGCGTGCTCGCTATAATCAACTCAGTATAACATGAGCTGAAACTTTTCATGTTGCTTCAAATGATCCATTCGTGTTTGATGAGTTGATGCAGTGTCTGCGGAATATAATAGCGAAGAAAAAAGTCCCTGATAATGATGATGTTGGTAGTAGAAGAAATGTGCATGAGGAGTCACGTCAGCCGGAACAACATGTTGATGTCATAGGTGATCCCGTGAAAGTTTCCACGAAGGGCGCCCCTAAACAGAGCACGACAGGGCGGGCAAAGAAAGATCCAAATGTTACAAAAAAATGGAAGACCAAAATCATTTTCTGAGAAAAAACCCGGTCCTCTTTGTGGCATTTGTAAGAAAGAGGGCCATAGACGGCAAACGTGCGCTGAGAATGAAAAGTAAGTTTTACATTATTTTAATTATTTTTTGGGTTCTCTCTTTACAATTGTCTGATGAGTTGTTTATAATTTGTTATGTAGGAACCGGGCATAAAGATGAAGTATTCATAATCAATTGAAGGCACTCGTAATTTTCGTTTATTTGTTTAAGGATAAGAGACATGACACTTTGAGTTTATTCTTTAAGCCACCTTGTTCGATGGAAGGCACTGACACTTTCAGTTTATTTGTTTAAGGATTGGAGACATGGCACTTTGAGTTAATCTTTACGCCATCTTGTTCAATGTTATGAAACACGCGATTTCTATTATTATGTGTGAAACATGATATATTTATATGAGTGTGTTACTGCTGTCATGAGTTTGTCAACTGGGTGGATATCTGATGATACGGCTCATCAGATGATACGGTGATCCCGTACATCTCGGACGTTAGATCTGGACTATAGGGACAGGATTGATCAACCTCTTCCCCACTGGAAAATATGCATAGGGCACCCTGTGTTTTGCCGTAAATGAGCGACTACTGCGTATCCCGTCGTCCTGTGCGCCTCGAACAGAATCCTGCTCGTCCCCCCGCCGCCGCCGGGTACCATAGGGCTTTTTCCCACCGCCGCCGGCCACCATGACGCCATGCCCCATCAACGCTCGCTAGCCCCGACTACACACAACCTATTCAGCTCCACCTTGTGTGCCGAACCCGTTGCTCAGATGAGATCCACGCTCGACAGTACGATGGGAGGCGACACAAATCTCTCCCCACCGCCGCTGGAACCGGAGACTCTACGCGGCGAGGAGCAGGTAAGAAGCAGCTTTCTTCGTTGGCTTCTGGACCAATTTATGTTATTCGACTTCTTGATTTTGCTTTTGGTTTAGGATTGGGTGTCGGCGCTGGGGGAGTCAGTTTCCTTCGGACGTTTCCTCTCTGAGCCGCTGGAGTGGGTGCCATGGCGCAAATCCTAGTTGTGCGTCCGCCTACCATGGGTCATGTCCAATCATCACCAGCAGCTGAGCTCGATCTATCGGTAGAAGGCAATTTGTCAGTGCCGGTTGCAGCGGTCGGAGCTCGATCTGCCTCCTCCAACTGTGGTGATATGTGCATTGAGGGTTATCGCCCAACCAATAGTTGTAATACGGCGGCAGCCCGTTCATCAGGAAGTGCAGCACATATGGGAGGATCCGAGCTCTATCTGGTTAGTTTATCCTCTAATCTTGTAGTGTTCATGCAAAGATCTAGTTTTCGGAATAAGATTGTTCTGTGAGTTGTTGTCGTCACAGGCTGCAAAGAAATGTAGCCCTTAATGAGCGGAAGCATGCCATGAAAGATTGTGCAGAAGTTTGAGCATATATAGGCATGCAAGAATGCGCTTCTTTGTTTGACAAATTCCTTCAACGAGTCATGGGTTAGTATTAGGCAGGGGCTAGAGTATCACAACTTCTAGGCTTGATGTGGCAAAAAATTTAAAACTGAAAGACAACTGAAGCTATTCTCAGTTCCGAGCAACTCGAGTTAGAAAATTTTAAAGGCCCTTTATCAATTTTTATATGCATCGCTATGCTATTACACAATTTCATGACATCTAGTAACTAGTATCACATCTATTAAATAGTATCAAGCAGGCTGAGTACCTGTCTAAGCATTATCGCAAGAATTTTGTTGTCCTCTAACAGTCTCATCCTTAAGATCTGACGCTTGGTACATAAGCATTTGTTGATAGCTTGGCACAAATTCTTCCCTGGCCAATCATTAGGGGGTTGCACATAGACTCAATTAGCAGATGCCATTATATTATTATTTTTCATTCCAGTTAGTTAAGCCAAAGATTTATTTATTATTTTGCTTCACTAGTGATATGTAAGACTGAGATTTGAAAGGTGCATAAGCTTCCACACCAACAATTGTTGGGAACAACCAGAATCGATCATGCATTCTTCGGTCAAAACATTTTCTGGATTTGAAAATAGTATGGGCGCAAATAACTGGGCTCCTTAGGTGAAAAGATACAGTGACTTTGCTGTCATTTAACAAATATTATGAATTAATAAGATGTCAACACTGTTATTCTGAATAAAAGAACGATGATGTGGAGGGGGAGTAACAATAATTTCATACTTGGCAAGCTGAACTCAGTACATGTTCAGTTGTTCACTGCTACGTTGTTGCTTATGTATGTGCCAGTAGGGTTGTACTGCTGTCCAAGTTCTTGCCATTTCAAATTTTTATGGTGCGGCTACATGTAGCTTCAGATGCTTGTTATAGCTAATTGCCAGGATAGTTAAGCTTACATTCTTAGCTTTGTGGTTTGTTGGTGTCCAGTGCACATGCTAATGGTGACTTGTAGGGCAAATAAATTAGATGCAAAATTATGATTGACGGCTATGCAGCGAAATCAGAACTAGTGGCTCCTATCATGTGACGAATGTATTTGGAAAAAGAAACTCAGGAAGGAACTATGTACAAGTGCACAAAGGAGTTTTGCTCAGGCAGAAAGCAAAATTGAAAAAGGCATGCAACAGGTTTTTCAGATTAATATTCTGCAATCATAAATATCATGTTCAATTAGAACTGCAGATCTTTCTCTGAAAGGATGTCATATTGTGAACAACAACCTTTTGTATCTACAACAAAATTTTGCTATCTGCACTTACTTGCAACAGCTGCATAATTTTCTCTCATTTTCCTCGCGGTGGATCTTCTTTTTCTTTAATTGTGCAGCACCAACAACTGCCGATTTAATTACCACTGTCGTTTCCACAGACATGAGCAGGCTGTTACGAAGAAGGTGAACAACCTGGACCTAGGCGGCGAGGGGGAGCTCGGGAAGGCTATGGGACCTGAGAGCATCTTCAAGTCCAGGTTATGCATGAGCTTTCTCTCCAGCGAGTCATGCGCCTTCGGCGGCAGATGCTCCTTTCGCCCGTGCCAATGTTGAGTTGCGCAGTCCTGCTGCATCTCAAGAAGTCGAAGACCAAGTGGTTCTCATGGTGTTCATGATGATTATGCGTCTGTTATTTTGCGGAAATGCCTAAACAAAAAACTTTTCTTGTCTATTTTTTGTCGTAGTCCATTTTTTCGGTTCAATGAATTCATGATAGGCAAGGCATAAAAAATGGAGTGAACAGAAATTCATTTGTAAACTCGAGATATTAATATTAGAGCATCAAGCATGTAAATCGCTGTACTAATGAGGCAGCCCATGTTTTGGCAAAATCTGGTGAAGATGATGCTAGGTCCTGCTTGTATAATACTGTACCTGATGTTATCAGGAGATTGTTTGTAATGATGAGATTATGAATGAATGAAAGGGTTCTGCCCATTGTCCCAAAACTGAACGAAATATCTTTGTGTAGCTGGAACCACACCTATTCCACCGCTATTCTACATGCATTATCAGCTTTGGGTTGATTTCTGTCATCACGTACTATCCTACACTGAGAATACACTGCTTGCACATGCTAATCTGTTTGATTCTGTTCCGGGCGCATGTCGATCTGTTCTCTGCCACGTGGACTTGGGCAATTTTTGCAAAAAACATGCTGCTTTCTTGGGGTAAGATGCAAATGTTCCAAGGGGGAACATGTAAAGATGCTAGCAACTTGATCTTGTCCGTTCTTCTCACATCTAAGGGCATCTCCAGCCGTTGGCCCCCCAGGGTGCGCCTAAAATCGCCGCCTGGGGGTGAGCCGGCGCAAAAATTGGGCCTGGGAGCGAGTTGGTCCCCAGCCGCCGGCCCCAGGGCCGCCCCAGGCATGTTTTAAAATAAAAAAAGTTCGGCGAAATTCGGCTTAAATACGATAAATTTCGGCCAAACACGATAAATTTCGGCCAAACACGATAAATTTCAGCCAACCACGATAAATTTCGGCACATTTCGGCGAAGTTCGCGGATTTTCATTACATAGCACATATACATAAACTAATCTAAAGGAAAAACTGGCTGAAGTTGCCGCCATCGTCGTCGTCGGCCTTCTTCTCCTTGACGCGGGCGCCCCTGCTGGACCCCTGCCTGGCGTCACCATGGCGGACTGGTGGCGGCGCATCATCCACTACTAGGAAAAGGCCTACTAATGGCGCACCAGTTTTGCCTACTAATGGCGCATCACTGGTGCGCCATTAGTAGCACGCCACTCGTAATTTTTACTAATGGCGCATCATTGATGCGCCATTAGTATATAACACCATTCGCCATTAATGTGCCTTCCAGGGCCCATATTTAACCATGTGCTTTGGCACACTAATGGCGCACTCTGTCTTGATGCGCCATTAGTATCCTTTGGCATACTAATGGCGCACTCTGTCTTGATGCGCCATTAGTATCTTTTGGCATACTAATGGCGCACCTTGTGGTGATGCGCTATTAGTATGAATATTTGTTTTTTTTACTTTTCTGATTTTTACATAGGTTACAAAATATATTATTTGACAGAATATAGACAGTAGCACACAACAACAGCAGATTCATCGAATACAATAAAAGATTAGTCTCCGAATACAATTCATCACATTAGTCTCCGAATTCAAAAGACCGAACAAAGATAAAACATTACAAGTCTCGAGACCGCGAGTATCGAGTTTGTCTTCACATTACAAGTCAATATCAATCATCTAAACTACCATCACATAGAAGAGAGCTGCGGTCATCACGATGAGCATCATCGCGATCAAACTGGTCTTCATCCGGTTCCTCCAACGCTCCCTCCTCTCTCCCGCTAGATAGCGGACGTATCTAGATTCGGCCTCCGCCCTAGTGGTGTACCCTTTCTCAATGTGATCACAAGTAATTCAGAGGGATCACAAGTAATTCAGAACATCACAAGGCATTAGTAGTTTAGTACATGAACAAGTTTTACAAAGCACATCAATGTGTTACAACAAACAAAAGTTCTGAAATTTGTTTCCCTAACTAAATTAACTGAATTTTTAGTAACCGAATAAACTGAATTTTCAAAACTGCAAGAAGCCATTTAAAAAAATCCTCTCATCTCATATGAGGAGTGTTAATCCTAAGACTAATAGTTTGTTGTGCAGTACAGTTACAGTGATGCCCTGTCCATTTGTCCCTCCCCAACTAGATACTAGAGTAGCACTGTTGATGCCCTATTCTTGCTGAACTTTATGACAGTATATACAACAACTTATCCTAAATGTGGCTAGAACTGCAGATTTACAAATTAAAGGACACAAACTCAAGCAAGCTTCCTGAACAATACCCTGACAGAAAACATAGGACAAGCAATGAATTTCTATAACCAGTAAGAACAAGGGGATGATTTTAGCAAGTTAAGTGCAGCTCTAGCACCCTGTGCATGAAATGTATCATGTATCAAACCATCAATTAGCTGCTGAAAAACATAAATGTACCATGTGAACATATAATACCTTCACGAGCGAACTCAATGAATGTGAACCAACAGAGTGTGGGTCACCACAGATTGTGTAGTCAAAAACCTTCAGGACAGAGTGAAAATAGTTACAATATGCTTGCAAGTAATTTGAGGAGGGAAGTACACTACACTACATACCCCAATTTGAGAAGAGCGGGAACTACAGTACACAGCACTACACTACATGGTCACTACTACTCCAATTTGGAAATAATACTCCAGGCTGCCAAAGTATAGCACAGGAGCAACGATATTAAATGTAGTAGCACTACTGAACCTAATTGAACCTAGGCAATACTCCAACTGAATGCTGGACCATGCATGTACTCACTACTAAACCCCAAGAGAAAAACTCAGTAACAAATGGAGTAACAGATTAACAAATAACAGTACACAAGAACTAAACTTTGGTTAACTGAATGCATTAGCTACTAAGCTGTCCAGATTAACAAACTACAGTGCACAAATCTCCTGTCATCATCAGTAACAAAATTTAGATTAACAGATTACTTCCATATGTTAATTTACAGTGCACAAACTTTATTGTTATCATCATCAGTAACAAAATTCAGACATTACAGGTGGAGTTAGGGGGTGAAGTAGTCACAGTAGAAGGCGTTGCAGGTGTTTATCTGTGGCCATCACGAATCCATTCATCATTACCCAGGGAACAGAGACTGATAAATTTGTCAATTTTAGAAGAAAAGGAACGAATTACTAGCATGGAATCTCCATTCTCCATTGTCTTTCTGTCTAAACCTAGGAACACAGTCATTACTGTCTATCTGAACCTAGGAACCTAGGAACCTAGGAACACAGGAGAGGGAGGAAGGAGGAAGGAGGAGAGGTACCTGGGCGGGAGGACCGCGACAGCGGCTGGAGGACGGCGTCATCGACGAACTCGAGGGTGGGGGCACCAGATGCTCCTCTTGTTGACGGGGGTTGGTGAGGAGCAGGTGGCCGGCATCGTGGTTGGCAAGGCGGCGCTGCCTCCGAGGCTCTGCCTCCGAGGAGGTGGTTGGTGCCTTGGCGGCCGGCGGTGGCGGAGGCCTGAAGGATGGAGGGACCGAGAGGGAGAGATGGAATCGGGGGCACGGGGGCGGCGGGGGTGGGGGCGCGGGGGCGGCGGGGGTGGGGGCGCGGGGGCGCGGGGGCGGCGGGGGTGGAGTCCGGTGAGGGTCGGGGCGGCGGCGTCGTGGGTCGGGGCAGCGCGCGGGTGGATCTGGTGGCGAGGGAGAGAGGGTCGAAGGGGATCTGGCGAGGGAGAGGGAGGATAGCTAGGGGGAAGCTTACTAATGATGCACCACACCTCGGTGCGCCATTAGAAATCTTTTTTTTAGATAACAATGGCGCATCCCACAGCGGTGCGCCATTAGAATGTTTTTTTATTAATGGCGCACCACACCTCGGTGCGCCATTAGAAAATTTTTTAGATAGCAATGGCGCACCCCGCAGCGGTGCGCCATTAGAATGTTTTTTTATTACAGTTCGAGCACATGTTATATTGCACCTAACCCAATCCACATCAGAACTTGCCCACTAGCCTGACTGGTCAGCACGCAGCACACACCAGGAGGTCTTGGGTTTGATTCCTAGGCTTCATAATATTTTTTTTGCATTTTTAAATGTTGTTTGATATTTATTTGTGTTTAAATATGTTCAAACTTATTTAAATCATAACAGTAATATTTTTTTTTATAAAAACAGTAATAATTTTTTAAAAAATATGTTCAAATTTGTTACTTGAAAATATCATCGGCGGCGGCGGTGGAGCGGGGGAGGGTGCGGGGGGTGCCCGTTGGCGGCGGTGGAGCGGGGGAGGGTGCGGGGGGCCGGGTGCTCGTCGGCGGCGGTGGAGGGGGATCGAGATCGAGTGTCCTCATGAATTCAAAAAGTGCCCGTGAAATTTAAAAATATTCATGATATCAAAAAGTGCCCATGAAATACAATCGAGAAATGAAGACTACGATTTAAATACAATCGATCTTAGCTAGCTATCTGTTCACAATCTTCTTGCCCTTCTTTTTCGCAAATGGAGTTCTTCTGTGGAACGGACGTCCTTTAGGTAGGGTGGTCCTGCTTCTTCTTGTGGTGTGTGCTGCTACTTCATCGTCGTCGTCATGTTCGATCTTCGGGTCGCCGTACTTGTCGAAGTCTTGCTCATTGGCTACTCCATCCATTCCGATGATCTTCCTTTTGCCTCTCCTCACGACAACACGACTGGGCTTTGACGGGTCGGTAATGAAGAAGCATTGGTCCACTTGGGAAGCCAGTACCCATGGCTCATTTTTCGCGGTGACGTTTGCGCCCGCGGTCTTGGATTTGGCTTCGGGTATAACCATGGTGGTGAAATACCGGTCTTCTTTTAGGACGCTCTTGGCCCATCTGACACGGAACATCGGGACCTTCTCTCCAGCGTAGCTCAGCTCCCAGATCTCCTCGATCCTTCCGTAGTATCTGTCCTTTTTGTTACCGGTGTAGGATTCCATCGTTACCCCGGAGTTCTGATAACCATCGCTCTTCATGTCCTTGTTCTCGGTGTAGAATGTGTAGCCGTTGATATCGTACGCCTCATAGGTCATCAGGTTGTGCTTGGCGCCCTGTGACAAGGCGAATATGAGTTGTTCTTCCGCGGAAGAATCCTCATGTAAAGGGTACGACAGAAGCTTCTGCTTGAACCAACGCGTGAAACATGAGTTGTGCTCTTTGATTATATCTCCGTCCGTCCTCTATTGACCTCGGTCATTGTACGTCTTCTCAATAAAGGCTTTGTGCTCTACCACCCAAGGATCGACCACGTCTATGTGTTGTAGCGCGACTAGGTTTGCTCTTTCAAAGTCGGCGAGTCGACCCTCGAAGTCGACATGCATTTCGCGGCGACCCTCACGGTGACCCCATCCAGCGAGCCTGCCAAGGTGCCTGTTGACGAGCAGACCAACGGGGTTCTCGATGCCTAGATAATTCGTGCAGTAGGAGATGCACTCTTCGGTCAGAAAGCCCCTGGCTATACTTCCCTCTGGACGTGACATGTTGCGAACGTATCCTTTGATGACACCATTCATCCTTTCGAACGACATCATGCTGTGCAGGAACGTCGGCCCGAGTTGGATGATATCCTCCATGATATGGACCAGCAGATGCACCATAACGTTGAAGAATGCGGGCGGGAAGTACATCTCAAGCTCGCATAGTATCACCACGATCTCTTCCTGTAGCCTTCTGAGTTGCCTCACGCCAATCGACTTTCGAGAGAGGACGTTGAAAAAGTTGCATAGGCCAAATAGCGTTTCACGGACGTGCGCGTACATGATCCCACGGATTGCAACTGGAAGTATCTGCGTCATTAGCACGTGACAGTCGTGAGACTTCATCCCGCTGAACTTCTGCTTCGCTGGGTCTAGGTATCTGCTTATCTTCCCCGCGTAACCGTAAGGAAGTTTTACTCCTACGAGGCAGGTGAAAAACTGCTTGATCTCCTCCTGACTTAGAGTGAAGCACGCGGGAGGGTAGTCACTTCCGGTCTTCTTGGCCTTTTTGCCTTTGCGATGAGTTTCTGTGTCCTGCTTCGCCTCATCATCATCATCATCATCATCATCATCATCATCATCATCATCATCATCATCATCATCATCATCATCATCATCATTAGCATGAAGCTCCTGCCTGATGCCCATTGATTTCAAGTCTGCCCTTGCTTTCGGCCCATCTTTGGTCCTCTCTGGCATGTTGAGCAGGGTACCAAGCAGACTCTCGCACACGTTCTTCGTGATATGCATGGCATTAAGGCTGTGAGGCACACGGTGGATCTTCCAGTACGGCAAGTCCCAGAAAACAGACCTCGTTTTCCATACCTTCAGCAACGGCTCTGGCGCCTTTCGCTTCTTTCCCGGCTCTGGCGCCTTTTGCTTCTTTCCCGGTAGTGGGCAATCTTTCCAATTTTTCAACAGCTCGTCTATTTCCTCGCCGCTCCTCGTAAGCGGGCGTTTTCGGGGTTCAGTTTCACCATCGAACAGATCCTTGCGTTTCCTTCACGGGTCATCGTCGCGAAGCCACCTTCGATGTCCCATGAACATGGTTTTCGAAGACCCGGGATCTCTATCTAGCTGGCGATACATTGTGTCATCCATGCACCTTACGCATCCAGAAAATCTGTGGACTACCTGCCCCGCGAGATATCCGTAACCGAGATAGTCGTGCACCGTCGTGAGCAGTGCGGCTCTCATAGGGAAATATTCTTTCTCTGCGGCGTCCCACGTATTGGCTGGCGTTTTCCACAGCGTGTCTACCTCCTCTTTCAGCAGTCCCAGATACAGATTGATGTCGTTCCCTGGTTGTTTCGGCCCTTCAATTAGCATACTCATGTGAATGTACTTCCTCTTCATGCACAACCAGGGGGGAAGGTTGTACATCCACACAAACACAGGCCACGTGCTATGTGTGCTTCTCTGGCTGCCAAACGGATTGACTCCATCGGTGCTCGTGCCCAGCACGATGTTCCTTGGATCCTTCCCAAATTCTGGGTATTCGAAGTTCAACGCTTGCCACTGGCTCGCATCCTTAGGGTGACTCAGCATCTTGTCTTTTTTATTTATCTCCGGATCATTTCCGTCATCTTCCCGCTTCTTCTCCTCCCTATCCGCGTGCCAACGCAGGAGCTTTGCTACCTTAGGGTCCGCGAAATACCGCTGCAGACGAGGAGTGATCGGAAAGTACCACACCGATTTTCGAGGAGCTTTCTTCCTCTTCTTGTATCGAGTGACGCCGCACACCGGACATATGGTAGACTCCGCATGCTCGTCCCGATAAATGATGCATTGTTCATGCACACATGGTATTTCACGTGCGGTAAATCCAGAGGACACACGATTTTCTTCGCCTCCTCAAAACTGGTCGGGCACTTGTTCCCCTTGGGAAGACGTTCGTGCCAGAATGACATGTTCTCGTCGAAGCATGCGTCGGTCATTTTGTGTTTTACCTTCATCTCCAGAGCCATGAGCATTACTTTCAGGCGGGTATCCTCGGGCCTGCATTCTTCATACAATGGAGTAACCGCGTCTATCTCCAGTTGATCCAGCTTGGCTTTCTCTCGGGCGGCAGCTCTTGCGTTATCTGTCTGCTCTTGAATATGAGGGTCCTGCACCCAGCCTCCATCGTCGTCTGCTCCGGCATCTTCATCTTCATGATCATGCCCTTCGTCTTGATCTTCCTCATCATCATGTACGACATCTTCTACATGATGACTGTGTACAACATCACCGTCGTGACCATGTCCTGGAGATTCTTCGTCTTCTCGCCCGTCCTCGCCGCGGTGGTACTTGTCTTGTTGCCCTTCCTCATTTCTTGCCCGACCCCCATGGAAGACTTCATAGTCATCTTCATCACCTTGCCACCGATAGCCATCCATGAAACCACGCAAGAGCAGGTGGTCCCGCACCTGCCAGGAATCTGGGTCCGCAATAAGGCTCTTCAGCTTGCATCTTCGACACGGACATCTTATCTCCGTCTCGTTCATTTGAAGCATCTCGGCCTTCACGGAGCTCAAAAACCTATTCACGATGCCTTCGGTCATCGTGCGGACCATGGTCGCCTGCGGGGTAGAGCAAAACGATATTTTAGAACCAACAAAAAATTTGGCATGACCTTCCCTAAAAAATAGGACCAAAAAGAATGCATAGTGCCAAAATTCTCGCCGAAACAGAAATGAATCAACATTCCGGCAAAATATTGGCAACTATCGCATTTCAAATACCGGTACCTGCAAACACAAACATATATGAAACACCACAAACACATGCAACACCACAAACATAGATAGATCTAGCTAGGCCACAAAAAGTGCATGTGCATGTTGTTGGAGCGAGCCAGGGAGAAAAAAAAGTAGATCTACATCATGAAGATAGCTTTCCCCTTACTTACCTATCAAAAAAAGGTAATTTCACCACTTAATTTTGATGAATCTATGGTGGAAATGAGGTGAGGAGGAGGAGGCAGCCGAAAGCTTGGAGAAGGAAGTGGGGAAAGTGAGTGGGTAGGTGTGGGGTTGTCCAAAATATCTTGTTGGGGTCCCAGGTTACTAATGGCGCACCACCAGCACATGCGCCATTAGTAACCCTGGTTACTAATGGCGCACCTGCAGGTGGTGCGCCATTAGTAGTTTTGCAGAAAAGTAATATATATATATATATATATATATATATATATATATATATATATATACTAATGGCGCACTTTTACAGGGTGCGCCATTAGTAGTTTTGCAAAAAAAGAATAAAAAAAATTCAGTACTGGCGCACTCCATGTCTGGTGCGCCATTACTAGTTAGAACTAGTAATGGCGCACCAGACATAGGATGCGCCATTAGTATGTATGTAAAAAAATATTTATCACTAGTGGCGCACCTGTTTTCTGGTGCGCCATTAGTGTCTTCCACACTAATGGCGCATCACCAACTGGTGCGCCATTAGTATATAGTAGTGGCGCACTACTTCCCTGGTGCACCATGTTGGGGAACGTAGCATAAATTCAAAATTTTCCTACGTGTCACCAAGATCTATCTATGGAGTCATCTAGCAACGAGGGAGGAGTGGATCTACATACCCTTGTAGATCGCGCACGGAAGCGTTCAAGAGAACGGGGTTGATGGAGTCGTACTCGTCGTGATCCAAATCACCGATGATCCTAGCGCCGAACGGACGGCACCTCCGCGTTCAACACACGTACGGAGCAGCGACGTCTCCTCCTTCTTGATCCAGCAAGGGGAAGAAGAGGTTGATGGAGATCCAACAGCACGACGGCGTGGTGGTGGAAGTAGCGGGATTCCAACAGGGCTTCGCCAAGCGCTGCGGGAGGAGGGAGATGTGTCATGGGAGGGAGAGGGAGGCGCCAGGGCTTAGGTGTAGCTGCCCTCCCTTCCCCCCACTATATATAGGGCCAAGGGAGAGGGGGGGGGGGCGCAGCCTTGGCCCTTCCTCCAAGGAAGGGTGCGGCCAGGGAGGAGTCCATCCTCCCCAAGGCACCTCGGAGGTGCCTTCCCCCTTTAGGACTCTTCCTTTCCCTTATATCTTGGCGCATGGGCCTCTTGGGGCTGGTGCCCTTGGCCCATATAGTCCAAGGCGCACACCCCTACAGCCCATGTGGCCCCCTGGGGCAGGTGGACCCCCTTGGTGGACCCCCGGACCCCTTTCGGCACTCCCGGTACAATACCGATAATGCGTGAAACTTTTCCGGCGACCAAAACAAGACTTCCCATATATAAATCTTTACCTCCGGACCATTCCGGAACTCCTCGTGACGTCCGGGATCTCATCCGGGACTCCGAACAACTTTCGGGTTACCGCATACTAATATCTCTATAACCCTAGCGTCACCGAACCTTAAGTGTGTAGACCCTACGGGTTCGGGAGACATGCAGACATGACCGAGACGACTCTCCGGTCAATAACCAACTGCGGGATCTGGATACCCATGTTGGCTCCCACATGTTCCACGATGATCTCATCAGATGAACCATGATGTCAAGGACTTAATCAATCCCGTATACAATTCCCTTTGTCTAGCGGTACGATACTTGCCCGAGATTCGATCGTCGGTATCCCGATACCTTGTTCAATCTCGTTACCGGCAAGTCTCTTTACTCATTTCGTAAAACATCATCCCGTGATCAACTCCTTGATCACATTTTGCACATTATGATGATGTCCTACCGAGTGGGCCCAGAGATACCTCTCCGTTTACACGGAGTGACAAATCCCAGTCTCGATTCGTGCCAACCCAATAGACACTTTCGGAGATACCTGTAGTGTACCTTTATAGCCACCCAGTTACGTTGTGACGTTTGGCACACCCAAAGCACTCCTACGGTATCCGGGAGTTGCACAATCTCATGGTCTAAGGAAATGATACTTGACATTAGAAAAGCTTTAGCATACGAACTACATGATCTTATGCTAGGCTTAGGATTGGGTCTTTGTCCATCACATCATTCTCCTAATGATGTGATCCCGTTATCAATGACATCCAATGTCCATGGTCAGGAAACCCTAACCATCTATTGATCAACGAGCTAGTCAACTAGAGGCTTACTAGGGACATGGTGTTGTCTATGTATCCACACATGTATCTGAGTTTCCTATCAATACAATTCTAGCATGGATAATAAACGATTATCATGAACAAGGAAATATAATAATAACTAATTTATTATTGCCTCTAGGGCATATTTCCAACAGTCTCCCACTTGCACTAGAGTCAATAATCCAGTTCACATCGATATGTGATTAACACTCAAGGTCACATCCCCATGTGACTAACACTCAAAGAGTTTACTAGAGTCAATAATCTAGTTCACATTACCATGTGATTAACACCCGATGAGTTCTGGGTTTGAACATGTTATGCTTGTGAGAGATGTTATAGTCAACGAGTCTGAATCTTTCAGATCCGTATGTACTTCGCAAATCTCTATGTCATCTTGTAGATGCAGCTACTACGCTATATTTGGAGCCATTTCAAATAACTGTTCTACTATACGAATCCAGTTTACTACTCAGAATAATCTGGATTAGTGTCAAAGTTTGCATCGGCGTAACCCTTTACGACGAACTCTTTTACCACCTCCATAATCGAGAAAATTCCTTAGTCCACTAGTTACTAAGGATAACTTTGACCGCTGTCCTGTGATCCATTCTTGGATCACTCTTGTACCCCTTGACTGACTCATGGCATGACACACTTCAGGTGCGGTACACAGCATAGCATACTATAGAGAGCCTATGATAAAAGCATAGGGGACGACCTTCGTCCTTCCTCTTCCTTCTGCCGTGGTCGAGCTTTAAGTCTTAACTTCATACCTTACAACTCAGGCAAGAACTCCTTCTTTGACTGATCCATCTTGAACACCTTCAAGATCTTGTCAAGGTATGTGCTCATTTGAAAGTACCATTAAGCGTTTTGATCTATCCTTATAGATCTTGATGCTCAATGTTCAAGTAGCTTAATCCAGGCTTTCCATTGAAAAACACTTTCCAAATAACCCTATATGCTTTCCAGAAATTCTACATCATTTCTGATCCATAATATGTCAACAACATATACTGATCAGAAATTCTATAGTGCTCCCACTCACTTCTTTGGAAATACAAGTTTCTCATAAACTTTGTATAAACCCAAAATCTTTGATCATCTCATCAAATCATACATTCCAACTCCGAGATGCTTACTCCAGTCCTTAGAAGGATTGCTGGAGCTTTGCATACTTATTAGCATCTTTCAGGATTGACAAAACCTTCCGGTTGTATCACATACAACCTTTCCTCAAAAATCGTCGAGGAAACAATGGTTTTTGGCATCCTATCTGCAAGATTTCACAAATAATGCAGTAATTGCTAATATAATTCCAACAGACTCTTAGCATCGCTACGAGTGAGAAAGTCTCATCGCAGTCAACTCCTTGAACTTGTTGGAAAACATCTTAACGACAAGTCGAGCTTTCTTAATGGTGATACTTACCATCATTGTTCGTCTTCCTTTTAAAATCCATATGTACCTAACAGCCTTACGACCATCAAGTAGTTCTTCCAAAGTCTACACTTTGTTTTCATACATGGATCCTTTCTCAGATTTTCGAGCCATTTATCGGAATTCAGGCCCACCATCGCTTCTCCATGGCTCGTAGGTTCATTGTTGTCTAGCAACATGACTTCCAAGACAGGATTACGTACCACTCTGAAGTAGTACGCATCCTTGTCATCCCATGAGGTTTGGTAGTGACTTGATCTGAAGTTTTATGATCACTATCATAAGCTTCCACTTCAATTGGTGTAGGTGCCACAGGAACAACTTCCTGTGCCCTGCCACACACTAGTTTAAGAGACGGTTCAATAACCTCATCAAGTCTCCACCATCCTCCCACTCAATACTTTCGAGAGAAACTTTTCCTCGAGAAAGGACCCGATTCTAGAAACAATTGCTTTCGGTTCTGAGACAGGAGGTATACCCAACTGTTTTGGGTCTGAATCTTTTAGATCCGTATGTACTTCGCAAATCTCTATGTCATCTTGTAGATGCAGCTACTACGCTATATTTGGAGCCATTTCAAATAACTGTTCTACTTGGAGCTATTCTAAATTGTTGCTCCATTATATGTATCCGGTATCTCTACTCAGAGCTATCCGGATAGGTGTTAAGCTTGCATCGACGTAACTCTTTACGTCGAACTCTTTATCACCTCCATAACCGAGAAACATATCCTTATTCCTCTAAGGATAATTTAGACTGCTATCTGGTGATCTACTCCTAGATTACCTTTGTACCCTCCTGCCAGATATGTGTCAAGGCACATATCAGGTGCGGGACTCAGCATGGCATACCGTATAGAGCCTATGACAAAAGCATAGGGGACGACCTTCGTCCTTCCTCTTTCTTCTGCCGTGGTCGAGCTTTAAGTCTTAACTTCATACCTTACAACTCAGGCAAGAAGTCCTTCTTTGACTGATCCATCTTGAACACCTTCAAGATCATGTCAAGGTATGTGCTCATTTGAAAGTACCATTAAGAATTTTGATCTATCCTTATAGATCTTGATGCTCAATGTTCAAGTATCTTAATCCAGGCTTTCCATTGAAAAATACTTTCCAAATAACCCTATATGCTTTCCAGAAATTCTACGTCATTTCTAATCAACAATATGTCAACAACATATATTCATCAGAAATTCTATAGTGCTCCCACTCACTTCTTTGGAAATACAAGTTTCTCATAAACTTTGTATACACCCAAAACTTTGATCATCTTATCAAAGCATACATTGCAACTCCGAGATGCTTACTCCAGTCCTTAGAAGGATTGCTGGAGCTTTGCATACTTATTAGCGTCTTTCAGGATTAACAAAGACCTTCCGGTTGTATCACATACAACCTTTCCTCAAAAATCGTCGAGGAAACAATGGTTTTTGGCATCCTATCTGCAAGATTTCACAAATAATGCAGTAATTGCTAATATAATTCCAACAGACTCTTAGCATCGCTACGAGTGAGAAAGTCTCATCGCAGTCAACTCCTTGAACTTGTCGGAAAACATCTTAACGACAAGTCGAGCTTTCTTAATGGTGATACCTACCATCATTGTCGGTCTTCCTTTTAAAATCCATATGTACCTAACAGCCTTACGACCATCAAGTAGTTCTCCCAAAGTCTACACTTTGTTTTCATATATGGATCCTCTCTCGGATTATATGGCCTCGAGCCATTTTGGAATCCAGGCCCACCATCGCTTCTCCATAGCTCGTAGGTTCATTGTTGTCTAGCAACATGACTTCCAAGACAGGATTACGTACCACTCTGAAGTAGTATGCATCCTTGTCATCCCATGAGGTTTGGTAGTGACTTGATCTGAAGTTTTATGATCACTATCATAAGCTTCCACTTCAATTGGTGTAGGTGCCACAGGAACAACTCCCTGTGCCCTGCCACACACTAGTTGAAGAGACGGTTCAATAACCTCATCAAGTCTCCACCATCCTCCCACTCAATTCTTTCGAGAGAAACTTTTCCTCGAGAAAGGACCCGATTCTAGAAACAATCCCTTATTGCTTTCGGATCTGAGACAGGAGGTATACCCAACCGTTTTGGGTGTCCTATGAAGATGCATTTATCCGCTTTGGGTTCGAGCTTATCAGCCTGAAACTTTTTCACATAAGCGTCGCAGCCCCAAACTTCTAAGAAATGACAGCTTAGGTTTCTCTAAACCATAGTTCATATGGTGTCATCTCATCGGAATTACGTGGTGCCCTATTTAAAGTGAATGTGGTTGTCTTTAATGCCTAACCCATAAACTATCATGGTAATTCGATAAGAGACATCATGGTATGCATCATATCCAATAGGGTGCAGTTATGATGTTCGGACACACCATCACACTATGGTGTTCCAGGCTGTATTAGTTGTGAAACAATTTCCACAATGTCTTAATTCTGTGCCAAACTCGTAATTCAGATATTCATCTCTATGATCATATCATAGATCTTTTATCCTCTTGTCACAACGATCTTTCAACTTCATCCTGAAATTACTTGAACCTTTCAATAATTCAGACTCGTGATTCATCAAGTAAATATACTCAACATCTACTCAAATCATCTGTGAAGTAAGAACATAACGATATCCACTGCACGCCTCAGCACTCATTGGACTGCACACATCAAAATATATTACTTCCAGCAAGTTGCTTTCTAGTTCCATTTTACTGAAAACGAGGCTTTCAGTCATCTTGCCCATGTGGTATGATTTGCATGTCTCAAATGATTCAAAACCAAGTGAGTCCAAACGGTCCATTTGCATGGAGTTTCTTCATGCATATACATCAATAGACATGGTTCGCATGTCTCAAACTTTTCAAAAATGAGTGAGTCCAAAGATCCATCAACATGGAGCCTCTTCATGCGTTTTATACCGATATGACTTAAGTGGCAGTGCCACAAGTAGGTGGTACTATCATTACTATCTTATATCTTTTTGCATGAACATGTGTATCACTATGATCGAGATTCAATGAACCATTCATTTTAGGTGCAAGACCATTGAAGGTATTATTCAAATAAATAGAGTAACCGTTATTCTCCTTAAATGAATAAACTTATTGCGATAGACATAATCCAATCATGTCTATGCTCAACGCAAACACCAATCTCGATGGTAGAGGGAGCGTGCGATGCTTGATCATATCAACATTGGAAACACTTCCAACACATATCGTCAGCTCACCTTTAGCTAGTCTCCGTTTATTCCGTAGCATTTATTTCGAGTTACTAACACTTAGCAACCGAACCGGTATCTAATACCCTGGTGCTACTAGGAGTACTAGTAAAGTACACATCAACACAATGCATATCCAATATACTTCTATCGACCTTGCCAGCCTTCTCATCTACCAAGTATCTAGGGTAATTCTGCTCCAGTGGCTGTTCCCCTTATTAAAGAAGCACTTAGTCTCGGGTTTGGGTTCAACCTTGGGTTTCTTCACTAGAGCAGCAACTGAATTGCCGTTTCATGAAGTATCACTTCGTGCCCTTGCCCTTCTTGAAACTAGTGGTTTCACCAACCATCAACAATTGATGCTCATCCTTGTTTTCTACTTTTGTGGTGTCAAACATCGCGAATATCTCAAGGATCATCATATATGTCCCTGATATATTATAGTTCATCATGAAGCTCTAGCAGCTTGGTGGTAATGACTTCGGAGAAACATCACTATCTCATCTGGAAGATCAACTCCCACTCAATTCAAATGATTGTTGTACTCAGACAATCTGAGCACAAGCTCAACAATTGAGCTTTTCTCCCTTAGTTTGCAGGCTAAGAAAATCGTCGGAGGTCTTATACCTCTTGACGTGGGCACGAGCCTGAAATCCCAATTTCAGCCCTCGAAACATCTCATATGTTTCGCGACGTTTCAAAACGTCTTCGGTGCCTCAACTCTAAACCGTTTAACTGAACTATCACGTAGTTATCAAAATGTGTATGTCAGATGTTCGCAACATCCACAGACAACGTTCGAGGTTCAGCACACTGAGCGGTGCATTAAGGACATAAGCCTTCTACGAAGCAATGAGGACAATCCTCAGTTTATGGACCTAGTCCGCATAATTGCTACTATCAACTTTCAACTAAATTTTCTCTAGGAACATAACTAAACAGTAGAACTAAAGCGCGAGCTTACGACATAATTTGCGAAGACCTTTTGACTATGTTCAGGATAATTAAGTTCATCTTATGAACTCCCACTCAGATAGACATCCCTCTAGTCATCTAAGTGATTACATGATCCGAGTCAACTAGGCCGTGTCCGATCATCACGTGAGACGGACTAGTCAACATCGGTGAACATCTTCATGTTGATCGTATCTTCTATACGACTCATGCTCGACCTTTCGGTCTCTTGTGTTCCGAGGCCATGTCTGTACATGCTAGGCTCGTCAAGTTAACCTAAGTGTTTCGCATGTGTTCCAAGGCCATGTCTGTACATGCTAGGCTCGTCAACACCCGTTGTATTCGAACATAAGAATCTATCACACCCGATCATCACGTGGTGCTTCGAAACGACGAACTTTCGCAACGGTGCACAGTTAGGGGGAACACCTTCTTGAAATTTTAGTGAGGGATCATCTTATTTACTACCGTCGTTCTAAGCAAATAAGATGTATAAACATGATAAACATCACATGCAATCAAATAGTGACATGATATGGCCAATATCACTTTGCTCCTTTTGATCTCCATCTTCAGGGCTCCATGATCATCATCGTCACCGGCATGACACTATGATCTCCATCATCATGATCTCCATCATCGTGTCTTCATGAAGTTGTCTCGCCAACTATTACTTCTACTACTACAGCTAACGGTTAGCAATAAAGTAAAGTAATTACATGGCGTTGTTTAATGACACGCAGGTCATACAATAAATAAAGACAACTCCTATGGCTCCTGCCGGTTGTCATACTCATCGACATGCAAGTCGTGATTCCTATTACAATAACATGATCAATCTCATACATCACATATAATTCATCACATTCTTCTTGGCCATATCACATCACATAGCATACCCTGCAAAAACAAGTTAGACGTCCTCTAATTGTTGTTTGCATGTTTTACGTGGCTGCTATGGGTTTCTAGCAAGAACGTTTCTTACCTACGCAAAAACCACAACGTGATATGCCAATTGCTATTTACCCTTCATAAGGATCCTTTTCATCGAATCCGATCCGACTAAAGTGGGAGAGACAGACACCTGCTAGCCACCTTATGCAACTAGTGCATGTCAGTCGGTGGAACTAGTCTCACGTAAGAGTACGTGTAAGGTCGGTCCGGGCCGCTTCATCCCACAATGCCACCGAATCAAGATTGGACTAGTAATGGTAAGCATATTGAACAAAATCAACGCCCACAACTACTTTGTGTTCTACTCGTGCATAGAAACTACGCATAGACGTAGCTCTGATACCACTGTTGGGGAACGTAGCATAAATTCAAAATTTTCCTACGTGTCACCAAGATCTATCTATGGAGTCATCTAGCAACGAGGGAGGAGTGGATCTACATACACTTGTAGATCGCGCGCGGAAGCGTTCAAGAGAACGGGGTTGATGGAGTCGTACTCGTCGTGATCCAAATCACCGATGATCCTAGCGCCGAACGGACGGCACCTCCGCGTTCAACACACGTACGGTCAGCGTAACGTCTCCTTCTTCTTGATCCAGCAAGGGGGAAGGAGAGGTTGAGGAAGATGGCTCCAACAGCAGCACGACGGCGTGGTGGTGGTGGAGCTGCAGTACTCCGGAAGGGCTTCGCCAAACACTATGGAGGAGGAGGATGTGTTGGAGAGGGAGAGGGAGGAACCAAAGGCGTGGGGTGAGAGGCCCTCCTTCCCCCACTATATATAGGGAGCCTAGGGGGGCGCCGGCCCTAGGAGATGCAATCTCCTAGGGGGGCGGCGGCCAAGGGAGGAATCCCTCCTCCCCAAGGCACCTAGGAGGTGCCTTCCCCCTTTAGGACTCTTCCTTTCTTGCTCTCTTGGCGCATGGGCCTCTTGGGGCTGGTGCCCTTGGCCCATGTAGGCCAAGGTGGACACCCCTACAGCCCATGTTCCCCCCCGGGGCAGGTGGCCCCACCCGGTGGACCCCCAGGACCCTTCCGGTGGTCCCGGTACAATACCGGTGACCCCGAAACTTGTCCCGACGGCCGAAATAGCACTTCCTATATATAATTCTTTACCTCCGGACTATTCCGGAACTCCTCGTGACGTCCGGGATCTCATCCGGGACTCCGAACAACATTCGGGTTACTGCATATACATATCCCTACAACCCTAGCGTCACCGAACCTTAAGTGTGTAGACCCTACGGGTTCGGGAGACATGCAGACATGACCGAGATGACTCTCCGGTCAATAACCAACAGCAGGATCTAGATACCCATGTTGGCTCCCACATGTTCCACGATGATCTCATCGGATGAACCACGATGTCATGGACTTAATCAATCCCGTATACAATTCCCTTTGTCTAGCGGTACGATACTTGCCCGAGATTCGATCGTCGGTATCCCGATACCTTGTTCAATCTCGTTACCGGCAAGTCTCTTTACTCGTTTCGTAACACATCATCCCGTGATCAACTCCTTGATCATATTGTGCACATTATGATGATGTCCAACCGAGTGGGCCCAGAGATACCTCTCCGTTTACACGGAGTGACAAATCCCAGTCTCGATTCGTGCCAACCCAACAGACACTTTCGGAGATACCTGTAGTGTACCTTTATAGCCACCCAGTTACGTTGTGATGTTTGGCACACCCAAAGCACTCCTACGGTATCCGGGAGTTGCACAATCTCATGGTCTAAGGAAATGATACTTGACATTAGAAAAGCTTTAGCATACGAACTACATGATCTTGTGCTAGGCTTAGGATTGGGTCTTTGTCCATCACATCATTCTCCTAATGATGTGATCCCGTTATCAATGACATTCAATGTCCATGGTCAGGAAACCGTAACCATCTATTGATCAACGAGCTAGTCAACTAGAGGCTTACTAGGGACATGGTGTTGTCTATGTATCCACACATGTATCTGAGTTTCCTATCAATACAATTCTAGCATGGATAATAAACGATTATCATGAACAAGGAAATATAATAATAACTAATTTATTATTGCCTCTAGGGCATATTTCCAACAGTCTCCCACTTGCACTAGAGTCAATAATCCAGTCCACATCGATATGTGATTAACACTCAAGGTCACATCCCCATGTGACTAACACCCAAAGAGTTTACAAGAGTCAATAATCTAGTTCACATTACCATGTGATTAACACTCGATGAGTTCTGGGTTTGAACATGTTATGCTTGTGAGAGATGTTATAGTCAACGGGTCTGAATCTTTCAGATCCGTATGTACTTCCCAAATCTCTATGTCATCTTGTAGATGCAGCTACTACGCTATATTTGGAGCCATTTCAAACAACTGTTCTACTATACGAATCCAGTTTACTACTCAGAATAATATGGATTAGTGTCAAAGTTTGCATCGGCGTAACCCTTTACGACGAACTCTTTTACCACCTCCATAATCGAGAAAATTCCTTAGTCCACTAGTTACTAAGGATAACTTTAACCGCTGTCCTGTGATCCATTCTTGGATCACTCTTGTACCCCTTGACTGACTCATGGCATGACACACTTCAGGTGCGGTACACAGCATAGCATACTGTAGAGAGCCTATGATAAAAGCATAGGGGACGACCTTCGTCCTTCCTCTTCCTTCTGCCGTGGTCGAGCTTTAAGTCCTAACTTCATACCTTACAACTCGGGCAAGAACTCCTTCTTTGACTGATCCATCTTGAACACCTTCAAGATCATGTCAAGGTATGTGCTCATTTGAAAGTACCATTAAGCGTTTTGATCTATCCTTATAGATCTTGATGCTCAATGTTCAAGTAGCTTAATCCAGGCTTTCCATTGAAAAACACTTTCCAAATAACCCTATATGTTTTCCAGAAATTCTACATCATTTCTGATCCATAATATGTCAACAACATATACTGATCAGAAATTCTATAGTGCTCCCACTCACTTCTTTGGAAATACAAGTTTCTCATAAACTTTGTATAAACCCAAAATCTTTGATCATCTCATCAAAGCATACATTCCAACTCCGAGATGCTTACTCCAGTCCTTAGAAGGATTGCTGGAGCTTTGAATACTTATTAGCATCTTTCAGGATTGACAAAACCTTCCGGTTGTATCACATACAACCTTTCCTCAAAAATCGTCGAGGAAACAATGGTTTTTGGCATCCTATCTGCAAGATTTCACAAATAATGCAGTAATTGCTAATATAATTCCAACAGACTCTTAGCATCGCTACGAGTGAGAAAGTATCATCGCAGTCAACTCCTTGAACTTGTCGGAAAACATCTTAACGACAAGTCGTGCTTTCTTAATGGTGATACTTACCATCATTGTCCGTCTTCCTTTTAAAATCCATATGTACCTAACAGCCTTACGACCATCAAGTAGTTCTTCCAAAGTCTACACTTTGTTTTCATACATGGATCCTTTCTCAGATTTTCGAGCCATTTATCGGAATTCAGGCCCACCATCGCTTCTCCATGGCTCGTAGGTTCATTGTTGTCTAGCAACATGACTTCCAAGACAGGATTACGTACCACTCTGAAGTAGTACGCATCCTTGTCATCCCATGAGGTTTGGTAGTGACTTGATCTGAAGTTTTATGATCACTATCATAAGCTTCCACTTCAATTGGTGTAGGTGCCACAGGAACAACTTCCTGTGCCCTGCCACACACTAGTTGAAGAGACGGTTCAATAACCTCATCAAGTCTCCACCATCCTCCCACTCAATTCTTTCGAGAGAAACTTTTCCTCGAGAAAGGACCCGATTCTAGAAACAATTGCTTTCGGTTCTGAGACAGGAGGTATACCCAACTGTTTTGGGTCTGAATCTTTTAGATCCGTATGTACTTCGCAAATCTCTATGTCATCTTGTAGATGCAGCTACTACGCTATATTTGGAGCCATTTCAAATAACTGTTCTACTTGGAGCTATTCTAAATATTTGCTCCATTATATGTATCCGATATCTCTACTCAGAGCTATCCGGATAGGTGTTAAGCTTGCATCGACGTAACTCTTTACGTCGAACTCTTTATCACCTCCATAACCGAGAAACATATCCTTATTCCTCTAAGGATAATTTAGACTGCTATCTGGTGATCTACTCCTAGATTACCTTTGTACCCTCTTGCCAGATATGTGGCAAGGCACACATCAGGTGCGGTACTCAGCATGGCATACCGTATAGAGCCTATGACAAAAGCATAGGGGACGACCTTCGTCCTTCCTCTTTCTTCTGCCGTGGTCGAGCTTTAAGTCTTAACTTCATACCTTACAACTCAGGCAAGAACTCCTTCTTTGACTGATCCATCTTGAACACCTTCAAGATCATGTCAAGGTATGTGCTCATTTGAAAGTACCATTAAGAATTTTGATATATCCTTATAGATCTTGATGCTCAATGTTCAAGTAGCTTAATCCAGGCTTTCCATTGAAAAATACTTTCCAAATAACCCTATATGCTTTCCAGAAATTCTACGTCATTTCTGATCAACAATATGTCAACAACATATATTTATCAGAAATTCTATAGTGCTCCCACTCACTTCTTTGGAAATACAAGTTTCTCATAAACTTTGTATACACCCAAAATCTTGATCATCTTATCAAAGCATACATTCCAACTCCGAGATGCTTACTCCAGTCCTTAGAAGGATTGCTGGAGCTTTGCATACTTATTAGCGTCTTTCAGGATTAACAAAGACCTTCCGGTTGTATCACATACAACCTTTCCTCAAAAATCGTCGAGGAAACAATGGTTTTTGGCATCCTATCTGCAAGATTTCACAAATAATGCAGTAATTGCTAATATAATTCCAACAGACTCTTAGCATCGCTACGAGTGAGAAAGTCTCATCGCAGTCAACTCCTTGAACTTGTCGGAAAACATCTTAACGACAAGTCGAGCTTTCTTAATGGTGATACCTACCATCATTGTCGGTCTTCCTTTTAAAATCCATATGTACCTAACAGCCTTACGACCATCAAGTAGTTCTCCCAAAGTCTACACTTTGTTTTCATATATGGATCCTCTCTCGGATTATATGGCCTCGAGCCATTTTGGAATCCAGGCCCACTATCGCTTCTCCATAGCTCGTAGGTTCATTGTTGTCTAGCAACATGACTTCCAAGACAGGATTACGTACCACTCTGAAGTAGTACGCATCCTTGTCATCCCATGAGGTTTGGTAGTGACTTGATCTGAAGTTTCATGATCACTATCATAAGCTTCCACTTCAATTGGTGTAGGTGCCACAGGAACAACTACCTGTGCCCTGCCACACACTAGTTGAAGAGACGGTTCAATAACCTCATCAAGTCTCCACCATCCTCCCACTCAATTCTTTCGAGAGAAACTTTTCCTCGAGAAAGGACCCGATTCTAGAAACAATCCCTTATTGCTTTCGGATTTGAGACAGGAGGTATACCCAACTGTTTTGGGTGTCCTATGAAGATGCATTTATCCGCTTTGGGTTCGAGCTTATCAGCCTGAAACTTTTTCACATAAGCGTCGCAGCCCCAAACTTCTAAGAAATGACAGCTTAGATTTCTCTAAACCATAGTTCATATGGTGTCATCTCATCGGAATTACGTGGTGCCCTATTTAAAGTGAATGTGGTTGTCTTTAATGCCTAACCCATAAACTATCATGGTAATTCGATAAGAGACATCATGGTATGCATCATATCCAATAGGGTGCAGTTATGATGTTCGGACACACCATCACACTATGGTGTTCCAGGCTGTATTAGTTGTGAAACAATTTCCACAATGTCTTAATTCTGTGCCAAACTCGTAATTCAGATATTCATCTCTATGATCATATCATAGATCTTTTATCCTCTTGTCACAATGATCTTTCAACTTCACCCTGAAATTACTTGAACCTTTCAATAATTCAGACTCGTGATTCATCAAGTAAATATACTCAACATCTACTCAAATCATCTGTGAAGTAAGAACATAACGATATCCACTGCACGCCTCAACACTCATTGGACTGCACACATCAAAATGTATTACTTCCAGCAAGTTGCTTTCTAGTTCCATTTTACTGAAAACGAGGCTTTCAGTCATCTTGCCCATGTGGTATGATTTGCATGTATCCAATGATTCAAAACCAAGTGAGTCCAAATGGTCCATTTGCATGGAGTTTCTTCATGCATATACATCAATAGACATGGTTCGCATGTCTCAAACTTTTCAAAAATGGGTGAGTCCAAAGATCCATCAACATGGAGCCTCTTCATGCGTTTTATACCGATATGACTTAAGTGGCAGTGCCACAAGTAGGTGGTACTATCATTACTATCTTATATCTTTTGGAATGAACATGTGTATCACTATGATCGAGATTCAATGAACCATTCATTTTAGGTGCAAGACCATTGAAGGTATTATTCAAATAAATAGAGTAACCGTTATTCTCCTTAAATGAATAAACGTATTGCGATAGACATAATCCAATCATGTCTATGCTCAACGCAAACACCAATCTCGATGGTAGAGGGAGCGTGCGATGCTTGATCATATCAACATTGGAAACACTTCCAACACATATCGTCAGCTCACCTTTAGCTAGTCTCCATTTATTCTGTAGCTTTTATTTCGAGTTACTAACACTTAGCAACCGAACCGGTATCTAATACCCTGGTGCTACTAGGAGTACTAGTAAAGTACACATCAACACAATGTATATCCAATATACTTCTATCGACCTTGCCAGCCTTCTCATCTACCAAGTATCTAGGGTAATTCTGCTCCAGTGGCTGTTCCCCTTATTACAGAAGCACTTAATCTCGGGTTTGGTTTCAACCTTGGGTTTCTTCACTAGAGCAGAAGCTGAATTGCCGTTTCATGAAGTATCCCTTCATGCCCTTGCCCTTCTTGAAACTAGTGGTTTCACCAACCATCAACAATTGATGCTCCTCCTTGATTTCTACTTTTGGGGTGTCAAACATCGCAAATATCTCAAGGATCATCATATATGTCCCTGATATGTTATAGTTCATCATGAAGCTCTAGCAGCTTGGTGGTAATGACTTCGGAGAAACATCACTATCTCATCTGGAAGATCAACTCCAACTCAATTCAAATGATTGTTGTACTCAGACAATCTAAGCACAAGCTCAACAATTGAGCTTTTCTCCCTTAGTTTGCAGGCTAAGAAAATCGTCGGAGGTCTTATTCCTCTTGACGTGGGCACGAGCCTGAAATCCCAATTTCAGCCCTCGAAACATCTCATATGTTTCGCGATGTTTCAAAACGTCTTCGGTGCCTCAACTCTAAACCGTATAACTGAACTATCATGTAGTTATCAAAATGTGTATGTCAGATGTTCGCAACATCCACAGACAACGTTCGAGGTTCAGCACACTGAGCGGTGCATTAAGGACATAAGCCTTCTATGAAGCAATGAGGACAATCCTCAGTTTACAGACCTAGTCCGCATAATTGCTACTATCAACTTTCAACTAAATTTTCTCTAGGAACATAACTAAACAGTAGAACTGAAGCGCGAGCTTACGACATAATTTGCGAAGACCTTTTGACTATGTTCAGGATAATTAAGTTCATCTTATGAACTCCCACTCAGATAGACATCCCTCTAGTCATCTAAGTGATTACATGATCCGAGTCAACTAGGCCGTGTCCGATCATCCCGTGAGACGGACTAGTCAACATCAGTGAACATCTTCATGTTGATCGTATCTTCTATACGACTCATGCTCGACCTTTCGATCTCTTGTGTTCCGAGGCCATGTCTGTACATGCTAGGCTCGTCAAGTTAACCTAAGTGTTTCGCATGTGTTCCGAGGCCATGTCTGTACATGCTAGGCTCGTCAACACCCGTTGTATTCGAACGTAAGAATCTATCACACCCGATCATCACGTGGTGCTTCGAAACGACGAAGTTTCGCAACGGTGCACAGTTAGGGGGAACACCTTCTTGAAATTTTAGTGAGGGATCATCTTATTTACTACCGTCATTCTAAGCAAATAAGATGTATAAACATGAAAAACATCACATGCAATCAAATAGTGACATGATATGGCCAATATCACTTTGCTCCTTTTGATCTCCATCTTCGGGGCTCCAGGATCATCATCGTCACCGGCATGACACCATGATCTCCATCATCATGATCTCCATCATCGTGTCTTCATGAAGTTGTCTCGCCAACTATTACTTCTACTACTACAGCTAATGGTTAGCAATAAAGTAAAGTAATTACATGGCGTTGTTTAATGACACGCAGGTAATACAATAAATAAAGACAACTCCTATGGCTCCTGTCGGTTGTCATACTCATCGACATGCAAGTCGTGATTCCTATTACAAGAACATGATCAATCTCATACATCACATATAATTCATCATATTCTTCTTGGCCATATCACATCACATATCATACCCTACAAAAACAAGTTAGACGTCCTCTAATTGTTGTTTGCATGTTTTACGTGGCTGCTATGGGTTTCTAGCAAGAATGTTTCTTACCTACGCAAAAACCACAACGTGATATGCCAATTGCTATTTACCCTTCATCAGGACCCTTTTCATCGAATCCGATCCGACTAAAGTGGGAGAGACAAACACCCGCTAGCCACCTTATGCAACTAGTGCATGTCAGTCAGTGGAACCAGTCTCACGTAAGAGTACGTGTAAGGTCTGTCCGGGCCGCTTCATCCCACCATGCCACCGAATCAAGATTGGACTAGTAACGGTAAGCATATTGAACAAAATCAACGCCCACAACTACTTTGTGTTCTACTCGTGCATAGAAACTACGCATAGACGTAGCTCTGATACCACTGTTGGGGAACGTAGCATAAATTCAAAATTTTCCTACGTGTCACCAAGATCTATCTATGGAGTCATCTAGCAACGAGGGAGGAGTGGATCTACATACCCTTGTAGATCGCACACGGAAGCGTTCAAGAGAACGGGGTTGATGGAGTCGTACTCGTCGTGATCCAAATCACCGATGATCCTAGCACCGAACGTATGGCACCTCCGCGTTCAACACACGTACGGTCAGCGTAACGTCTCCTTCTTCTTGATCCAGCAAGGGGGAAGGAGAGGTTGAGGAAGATGGCTCCAATAGCAGCACGACGGCGTGGTGGTGGTGGAGCTGCAGTACTCCGGCAGGGTTTCGCCAAGCACTATGGAGGAGGAGGATGTGTTGGAGAGGGAGAGGGAGGCACCAAAGGCGTGGGGTGAGAGGCCCTCCTTCCCCCACTATATATAGGGAGCCTAGGGGGGGCGCCAGCCCTAGGAGATGCAATCTCCTAGGGGGGGCGGCGGCCAAGGGAGGAATCCCTCCTCCTCAAGGCACCTAGGAGGTGCCTTCCCCCTTTAGGACTCTTTCTTTCTTGCTCTCTTGGCGCATGGGCCTCTTGGGGCTGGTGCCCTTGGCCCATGTAGGCCAAGGCGCACACCCCTACAGCCCATGTGCCCCCCCGGGGCAGGTGGCCCCACCCGGTGGACCCCCGGGACCCTTCCGGTGGTCCCGGTACAATACCGGTGACCCCGAAACTTGTCCCGACGGCCGAAATAGCACTTCCTATATATAATTCTTTACCTCCGGACTATTCCGGAACTCCTCGTGACGTCCTGGATCTCATCCGGGACTCCGAACAACATTCGGGTTACTGCATATACATATCCCTATAACCCTAGCGTCACCGAACCTTAAGTGTGTAGACCCTACGGGTTCGGGAGACATGCAGACATGACCGAGATGCTCCTTCTCCATCGCTATGGAGTCCCTGCGCGCCCATTACAGGGCCGCGTCGTTGTCGTCGAGCTCCGTCGTCACCGGTGCGGCCGGCTCCTTCTTCACTGGTGCGAGCCCCGGCTCCGTCTTCACCGGCGCGAGCCCCGGCTCCATCTTTGGCTTGACGAAGCGTGGAGGAGGAGCCGACGAGTAGGCGCACCGGCCGCCCTCATTGATGACGATGCCGGCGCTGCGAGTGCGCCAGCCGAGCGGCGCCTCCGTCGCGGGCTCGGCCTTGACGCCGAGCAGGGCCGGAGTGCCGGAGGAGTGCGATGAAGATCGGGAGGAGGAAGAAGAGGAGGAGGACCCGAACCTCCTTGGCGCCCATGGCCCGGCGTGTTGGTGCTATGCCGGGGCGGCCGCCATTGCCGGGTACGCCAACGGTGGGTCATTGCCGCCCTCAAGGTACGTCAGCACGCCCTCGAGTGTGCGGCCGGGGACGCCCCACCACAGGTGGCGCCCCTCGCTGTTCTGCCGGCCGCCGACCACCGGCGCGCCGTTGGTGGACGCCAAGCGCTGCTGCTGGCGGCCCTCGAAATACACCGCCCAAGCCGCGTGGTTGTCGGCGGCGTACTGGAGGAGGGAGAGTTGGGCGTCGGTGAGGGAGGCACGCACGACCTCGACTTCCTCAGCGAAGTACTTCGGCTTCACCACGGCGTCGGGCAACGGGGGAATGGGCACTTCCCCGGTGCTGAGTCTCCACCCCGTCGGCCTGGCGCGCATGTCCGGCGGTGCCGTGATGTTCACCTGGAACAGGAGCCAGGACTCCTGTTCGTGGAGCGAACGGCGGCCGAAGCCGTTTGCCGCCGCCTCGTCTCCGGGGAAGCGTTCCGCCATGGCGACCGGCTCGGGAGAGGTAGGGAGAGGGAGGGGCTGGGCGGCGGCGAGGGGCAGGGCTGGTGTGGGCACAGGCGAGTGCAGGCCACCGGCTATATAGCCGCGCCGCACCCGTGTGTATGCGTGCGAGGGAGGGGAGGCATCGGCGCGCCGTGCCGTGACGCGCCGCCCGTGAATCAATGGCAAGGCTGACGGGCGACAGCCTTGGCATTGATTCCCTGCGAGAACCGAGGCCGTTGGGGGAAGACGAGGCGCCGTGTCGCTGACGCAGCTAGCCCACGGCTTTTTCGCGCCAAAACAGCTCGCCCCGGCGCCGCCCAGCGTGCCGGGTTCGGCCTGGGTCCGCCGGCGCTGTTTTCGGCCTAGGCCGGCGAAAATCGGGCTCCTGGGGGCGCGACTGGGCCGTTTTTTTGGCGCTGGCGCGAAAAAATCGCCTGGGGAGGCCTTCCTGGGGGCACGGCTGGAGATGCCCTAACGCACCACATGGTCTTGTATCATCATATCACCCTATGCATGGTATCACTGGATATTTTCCCTTTGTCAACTTATAACATTTTTTAAATTTAATGTATGTGAAAAAAATATTTGAAAAAAAAGCCCAGCCGTGGCCGGGCGCGCGCACGGACAGTATACTACAATGCCTTCTGCGAGGCTTTTCGGCCGGCGAACGGGGAGGCCATGGCGTACAACAGGGCATTCATTAGTGTTCTGTAGCGAGCTTGTGAGAAGGCGAAGACGGGAGTATATAAACCGGTCGGCGCATCTCTCCGCGAGCGAGGTGGGACTAAACTTAGTCGGCACAACGCACTAGCGTCCCCATCCGCAGAAGAAGAGGATCGGCCCACGCGCCCGACGCGCGTCATTTATGGGCCGACAGATCGCCATATTTCCCCTCGGGATCGTTGCATGTGCCCGCTGGGTGGGGCGAGACGAGACCTCTGCCACCAGGCGCGCGGATGTCGGTCGGTCGGCTGCTGGGCCGGCAGACCCGCGCGTGGCGCACGGTGAATCGCGCCAGCCCGCACTAGCGGGACTGCGCGGTCCCGCCACTGCCTCGGCTGTCAGCCACCGCACGGGCTGGGCTGCAATATTCGTCGGATCCAGCACCACTGCTGCCAGCACAATTGACGTGGGAAATTGTGCAGATTTTGTCCACATCGCGCCAACTCAGGATGGCGGGGATATTTTCTAATAAATAAATGACCACCGCGAGTAGAAAAAACAACAGTACATATAACATTACAACCGCAAACCGATACATTTTAGGACAGCAAAAATATTACTTGCCCACACGCATTTAAATGTTTAGTCTCACACGAAAGCGATAAATAAAATGTGAAAAATTGTCGAAATCTATCCCAGTGCCATGTCGCATTATAATCGTTCAAAGTATCCAACAACAGTAGGGAAACCTTCTACGGGACTAAAACCCTACCGATGCTAAAACCTTTTCCTTCTCCATGATTTTAACAAATTTCATCTTGACCTTCTCTAATTTGTTCACCTCTGAAAAAATAATTTCTGCGATAATACGTGGCCTTGACTAATTAATCTCTTCCTGGTCAAATTCATGTGTCTAGTGATCTCCGTCCCAGTATTTTATGCACCACATCACAAAAAGTCCACAAGACACTCTGCAAAAAACATGTGTGATCAGCTTAGGATATAGCATGCACTTCCTTGTACTCATTTAACTTACCCATTGTCGTGGAATTGTCACGGCAGATGTCCTTAGTGTCAGGACTTAGTCGCGAGGCCAACGCATCTATGTGGTAGCTTGAGAGGGGTTGAGCGGGACGAGAGACGCGATGTTTTACCCAGGTTCGGCCCCTCACGGTGGAGGTAAAAGCCTACATCCTGCTTCATTGATATTGATGATGATGATCATGGTTACAAGAGTGCTCTATCTCGAGAGCTATTGTCTAAACCTAACTTGTCCAACTTGTGGAACTTGTGAATCTTGTCCCCTTTTTTGGGAGCCCTGCCTGTAACGCCCCATGACCGATGTGCCAGGTGTCCTCTAGTTTTTTGCTGTTGTTGTCTTGTCATTGCTTGCGTGTCATGCATTGCATATCATGTCATCATGTGCATTTCATTTGCATACGTGTTCGTCTCATGCATCCGAGCATTTTCCCCGTTGTCCGTTTTGCATTCCGGCGCTCCGTTCTCCTCTGGTGGTCATTTCTACCTTTCTCTCGTGTATGGGGATTAAACATTTCCGGATTGGACCGAGACTTGCCAAGCGGCCTTGGTCTACTATCGGTACACCGCCTGTCAAGTTTCGTACCATTTGGACTTCGTTCGATACTCCAATGGTTAACCGAGGGACCGAGAAGGCCTCGTGTGTGTTGCAGCCCAACACCCTTCCAAAGTGGACCAAACCCACCTAAACCTCCGTCATCTCGGTCGTTCGATCACGATCGCGTGGCCGAAAACCGCACCTCTTTTGGACTCTCCTAGCTCCCTCTACCTATAAATATGTGCAACCCTTCCAAATTCACGGACGAAACCCTAAAAATTCCTTCCCTCGCGCCGCCGGACGCGTCCTCACCGCGCCGGACAATGTCCGCCGCCCGCCGCCATGTCCCTCTGACCAATGGGGGCTCGCCACGTCATCGCCGCCACTCCCTCGTCCAAGCGCAGGCCGCCACCTGTCCCCGCCGCGCCCACTTCGCCGCTGCGGCCCTACAGGCCCATCCGGGGCCCGCCCGAGCCCGCGAGAGCCCGGACCGGACCCCGCGCTACGCCGCCAGAGCCTCCCCTGCGTTGCCGCCTTGTGTCTCGTCGCCGGCCGCCGCCCCGCGCCTCCCCGCCACCGCGCTTCGCCGCTCCGCTGCCGACCGGCGCCGTCTTCGCCGGAGCGCGCCACCCTGGCCTTCGCAGGCCGCCGCTTGACTGCGGGGTCCCCGAGCGGATGAACCCCGAGTGCTCGCACACCCTTTTCATCCCGCCATCCTGTCGCAGGAGCTCGCCGGAGCTCCCGTGCCGCGCCGCCACCGCAGGAGGTCGCCGGCGTCGCCTCCGCCTCGGTACCTCGCTCCGCTTCTTCCCGGTCAGATCCGGTCGAGGAGCGATCGGATCCGGCAACCCTGACAACTCCGGCAAGTTTTTCCCCAACTCCGGCGCCGTCTCCCTCTCCTCCGGCGACTTTCCAGCGAACCTCATACGGCGTGCCCCGAAACCCTAGATCCGTTTCGGGAGGTAAAATTTCTACTAAGTCCTCAAAATTCCCAGATCCACATGCCCATGTTCATCGCCTTGTAACTTTGCATCAATAGCTCCGATTCATGCATATAGCATATCAAAATGTTCGTCTCAGAGAGTACATCATTTCATTCCATTGCATCATTTTCATTTGAGTTCATCTTGATGCCCGAAATGCTGTTAGAAGAGGGCTACTTGAGATAATTGTCAGATCTGCTGCTCCATTTAGATATTTGTCATGATTATTGTGTGCATGATATGCCCTGGTGCTCTACATATGTTTTGTTAAGGGTTTTGCCATCTTTCCAGAGGTGCAACCCATGTATTTTTTGTGATGTGTGTGGTGACTACCACAAGCTTGCAAAGTGGTGCACTTGTTAATGCTGATTTCAGGGACTTAGCATTTCCACTAAGTCCTTGGCCTGTTTATCTCATTATGCCATATGTTCATGTTGTTTCCTAGTGATCCATGCCTCTTTTGAGGATGATCAGTAAGGATGTTTTGTTAATCCTGTAGTGCTCTATCCATCCATGTCTTTGTTTGCAATTATGGAGCACCCTAGCTTGAGTCAATCGAGCTCTACTTTTGTCATTTCGTGAATCTGGGCAGATTGTCTACTTGTTAGCGAATTTGCCGAGGATGTTGTAGTTGTTCCGTGCATGCTATGTTATTATTCTTGCCATGTCTAGTTTGTATAATGTGTATTCTTGATGGGTGTATGCTTAGATTGTCATGCCTTACTCTGTAGTGAGTGCATCGAGCTCGTAAATATGCCTACTTGATATCTGTTTTCAGCATGCTCCAGTGTTCACTAAGTCTGTGATCTGATTATGTTTTTGCCATGTTCACATGCATGCAATTGTATTTTCTGATCCCTTTTGGCTCAAGGTCACTAAGGGACTTTTGTTAAGCTCTTTGAGTAGTTCCATGCCATGCTTTACTTTGCCATGTTCAGGTCCTGTAGCATATAGTTTTCATGCTCCGAAGAGTGCTATCTGATATGAAATTCCAGGCTTGTGTTAATTTCACTGTCTGAAATCTGTTTACCATATGCATTTTTGCCATGCTTGTTTGAACCTGTTAATGGATGAATTGGCCGTAGCTCAGTGCTAGACTTTTATTAAGCATCATGAATGCATCCCTGCCATGTATTTTTATGCCATGTTTGAGTGCTGTAGCATGTTCATCTCGTTGCATTTAGATGGCTACTTGCTGTAAATCGCAGACCGGTGCCATATTTGAATTGCTCGCCATTTCCAAACCGTAACTCCGATTCCGGTGATCTTTATATCGTTTTCAAGCGATTTCATCTCACCTTTCCAGTGGCACACTTGGATTTCCAAGTTGAGGCCAGGTTCATTCATTCCTTGTCAAATCATGCATATGCATCGCATCCCGCATCCCGCATATTATACCATGTTCATGTGTTGGTTGTTTACCATGTTGTGTGCTTCTTTTCGGTGTTTGCTTCTTCGGGTTGGTTCCGGTAACGTCGCGTTTGTGAGGACCCGTTCGTCTACGCCCGTTGTCTTCTTCATGGACTCATTCTTCTTCCTTGCGGGATTTCAGGCAAGATGACCATACCCTCGAAATCACTTCTATCTTTGCTTGCTAGTTACTCGCTCTTTTGCTATGCCTATGCTGCGATACCTACCACTTGCTTATCATGCCTCCTATATTGTTGAACCAAGCCTCTAACCCACCTTGTCCTAGCAAATCGTTGTTTGGCTATGTTACCACTTTGCTCAGCCCCTCTTATAGCGTTGTTAGTTGAAGGTGAAGATTGAAGTTTGCTCCTCGTTGGAACATGGAGATGTTGTTCCTTGTTGGAACATGTTTACTTGTTGGGATATCACAATATATCTTATTTAATTAATGCATCTATATACTTGGTAAAGGGTGGAAGGCTCGGCCTTATGCCTGGTGTTTTGTTCCACTCTTGCCGCCCTAGTTTCCGTCATATCGGTGTTATGTTCCCGGATTTTGCGTTCCTTACGCAGTTGGGTTATAATGGGAACCCCTTGGCAGTTCACTTTGAATAAAACTCCCTCAGCAAGGCCCAACCTTGGTTTTACCATTCGCCACCTAGCCTTTTTCCCTTAGGAGTCGCGCATCCCAAGGGTCATCTTATTTTAACCCCCCCGGGCCAGTGCTTGTCTAAGCGTTGGTCCAACCCAGAGCACCATGCGGGGCCGTCCCTTGGAAACTTGGGTTACGTTGGCTCCCGTACGCTTAGCTTATCCGGTGTGCCCTGAGAACGAGATATGTGCAGCTCCTATCGGGATGTCGGCACATCGGGTGGTCTTGCTGGACTTGTTTTACCATTGTCGAGGATGTCTTGTAGAACCGGGATACCGAGTCTGATCGGAATGTCTCGAGAGCAGGTCTATTCCTTCGTTGACCGTGAGAGCTTGTCATGGGCTAAGTTGGGACACCCCTGTAGGGTTTTGAACTTCCGAAAGCCGTGCCCGCGGTTATGGGCAGATGGGAATTTGTTAATGTCCGGTTGTAGAAAACCTGAAGTTGACCTTAATTAAAATGCATCAACCGCGTGTGTAATCGTGATGGTCTCTTTCCGGCGAGTCCGGGAAGTGAACACGGTGTTGGAGTTATGCTTGACGTAGGTTGTTTTAGGATCACTTCTTGATCATACTTTTACCGACCGTGCTTTGCCTTCTCTTCTCGCTCCCATTTGCGTATGTTAGCCACCATATATGCTAGTCGCTTGCTGCAGCTCCACCTCATACCTTTTTCCTTACCCATGAGCTTAAATAGTCTTGATCGCGAGGGTGCGAGATTGCTGAGTCCCCGTGGCTCACAGATACTTCCAAAGCCAACTTGTAGGTGCCGATGAGCCCTTGCAGATGACGCAACCAAGCTCAGGAGGAGCTCGATGAAGATCTTGTCCTTTGTGTTGTTTCATTCTAGTTGATCAGTAGTGGAGCCCAGTTGGGGTCGATCGGGGACCTTTGTTGCATTTGGGGTTCTTCTTTTATTTTGGTTCCGTAGTCGGACCTTGATTGTATTTGGTTGATGTAATGCTTTATTCATGTAATTGTGTGAAGTGGCGATTGTAAGCCAATTATGTATCTCTTTCCCTTATGTATTACATGGGTTGTGTGAAGATTACCTCACTTGCGACATTGCTTTCAATGCGGTTATGCCTCTAAGTCGTGCTTCGACACGTAGGAGATATAGCCGCATTGAGGGTGTTACACTACCCCTCCTTATATATGTTGGAGGGGCGGGTTACATATGGAGTCCAACTCGGACTTTAACTTAAACTATTTTGACTTCCCTTCCTGAGCTTCTTAATGTTTGCCGGTTTAACATTGGTCCGCCGGTTTAACATTGTCTGCCGGTTTAACACCAGCCGGTTTACCGTTTGTCTTAACCATCTATCTTGACTCTGTCTTAACTCTCCGCCGGTTTACCATTAACATAAACCGGCATGCTGGGCCTTGGGCCTTGTCATCCATCTGGAACATGCGCTGGGTCACCAATGAGTCTTCAGGCTCGTGAATCATCATACCAGTGAACCGCCAGACACGTAAGTCGCCAATCCTCTGGCGGTTTACCAATGAAACGCCTAGTCCGGCCGGGTTATACTTTCGGCCGGTTTACGCCGCGGGGTATATCCCCGACATTAGCCCCCAAGTTTAGCTTGGATTTATCCATGGTAAACTTATGCTGCAAAACAAACACAAGAACAAATTTGACAGGTTGTGCTCCGGGTTAAGAATTCTTGTAAACCGGTACCTGATCACCCTTAAGTCCTTGTTATTTCCTCCTTCTGGGAAGTTCGGGTCAACAGACCAGCTTCACAATCAATTTGCTGACATTGGTTTGTCACAAAGAAATATTGTGAAGAATAACTCCTTTGACTCAGCTCCCAAAGCGCCGGTTTAAGAAATATGGGTCTTGAAATACTTATCTGATATTCAGCCGGTTTGAAGATGTAAAACTTGCCGGTTTAATATTACCAAAATGGCCGGTTTATAAATATTGATGGCACCGGGTCATAATTGTTGTCGACACCGGGTCATGTAATTGATCTTCCTAATTTGCTCAAAACTGATAAAATGAAGATGTTCCTCCTTTATATGCATAATACCTGTAGCCCCCAAGTCTTAAGAGGAGAACATAGTGATAACTTAAGACTTGCTCCAATAAGTATTTCAATCTTGAAGAAATCCGGTTTGCTCATCTAAAAACTGAATACTTCATATATGTAGCCCCCAAGTGCCGGGTTGTCATGCTTGCAGCAACCTGGGACTTGTAATTGCTTATAAAAACTTCAATCAGTGTAACCCCCAAGGGCCGGGTCATTATGCAATAATGTGCAGGAACTTTGTAAATATAATTATGTAGATTTTAGCAGTGATGTGTAGCCCCCAAGGGCCGGCTTAGGAAGATAATACTTAACCGGGACTTGATATATAATTCAATGAAAATAACATATTATAATGTAGCTTCCATCGTAGGGCTTGAACCCACGTCCACAAGGTTAAGAGCTTTGTGCTTTACCAACTGAGTAATGGATCCTTCAATATTATGGACGAAAACTTGTGTACCTTGAATTGTTGACAGGAGCAATCGGTAGCCCCCAAGGGTCGGCTCATTATGATGTGATGAGTCGGGTCTTCAATAAGACTAGTAAAAATGACTTTGCATTAGCCCCCAAGTGTCATGATGCATGCTTGCAGCGACATGAGACTTTGCATGTACTCTTGATTTGAATAATGTAGCTCCCAAGTGCCGGGTTGTAAGCCTGCAGCGACTCGGGACTATTCCTTCCATTGTAGAATAAATCATATCCTTTGATAAAATAATAGACATTGCGCTAAAGCGACTTTGAAAACTCAATAATACTGATTATTAGTAACCATAAAAATCCAGCCATGTTGGCTATTCAAGATAATATAATCCATTGAAAACCTTATTCATTCAATATCATAATGAAAATTCAGCCAAGTTTGGCTATTTGAATAATATATATGCTGGCGACTTATAGTCCAAAGCCAGGCCAGTTTAACAAACTTGTTTCTGCATACAACAAGTTTAAAGTGTCCTGGCGGTTTACCGCCGGATGGGTCATAATGCCCAACATATAACCCGGGTTTATAACCAAGGCTGTACTTAAAAATAATCAAATATGAAATATATCATACATGTGACATTGAATCACATTGTTGGTTGTACCAACTTTTTGTAGTAAGGGTGATAATCCCAATCTTGATTACTGATAACTCCTTCCATACTGTGCCGGTTTATGATAAACACCGGATTATCCATATTCGATGCTGGCGACTTGTAGTCGAAACCAGACCGGGTTAATAACACCAGATTATAATTGATCATGTACTGACAACTTGTAGTTGAAAGTCAAGCCGGGTTAATGAACACCGGTTTACTCCATAATAAGATGGTAACATAAAATCAAACCAGGCAGATAGTCTCCGGATTAAGATTTGACCGTGTTCAGCCAATTTGTAATTGACAGTCGAACCGGATTAACAATGTCGGTTTAAAAACGCAACAGAAGTAAAAGTTCTTTTAGCAAAAAAGAACAGAATTCAAGCAAAGGCAAAAATAAAACCATTGCAAATGAGGCTTTGAGCCGATCAAGAGGCATTACCATGGTCGGACACGACCAAGCCCCCAAAAAGGCGTAGCTATGGTTCGAGTCAGCCAGGTCCCCAAATCATGCTTTGGCATTACGCCGATCAAGAGGTGTAGCTATGGTTTGGATTCGACCAAGCCCCCAAGTGATGTTGTGGCACTAGGCCGATCAAGAGGCGTGACTATGGTTCAGACGTGACCACAAGTCCCCAAGTGATGCTTTGGCATTACGCCGATCAAGAGGTGTAGCTATGGTTCGGGTTCGACCAAGCCCCCAAGTGATGTGGCACTAGGCCGATCAAGAGGCGTGACTATGGTTCAGACGTGACCAAGTCCCCAAATGATATTGTGGCTTTTCGCCTACCAAATGGCGTTGCTATGGTTCGGACGCGACCAAGCCCCCAAGTGATATTCTGGCCTTGCGCCGATCAAGAGGTGCAGCTATGGTTCGGATACGACCAAAGCCCCCAAGTGATCAATGATATGATAAGCCAATAAGGCATGATACCCATGTTTGAACCGCGCATCATGGCAGCAGGTCCTCTTTGGCACCCTTTAACTTTTGGCAAGAGATAAAATCTTTCTTGAACCAGGATTTTGAACCGGATATTGGGAGCTTCAAAGCTTTGTGGGAGACATCTTTACCTTGAACCAGATTTTAAACCGGAATCTTTATTTTCAGCCGGAAATTTTCTGACGGCCTTTGAATTTGCACCAATATGGCGGTTTTAGGGCCCTGCATTAGATAACTTTGCAAGCTGGAGTAATTGCTATTTTAAAGGAAGCAATATATATTAAAAATATACTGGATAGATTTCACCTGATATGTCAGGTCAGCAATTATCACCGCGGAGTTGATGATCACCGTGGTGAAAACTGAAAACAATCGCGGCCGAGTCGGCCACGGGTGCTGACAGATTTTTCGGCCCGGCGTTTCAAACCGGTGTGGACGAGAGAGTCGGCCGCAGTGTTGTAAACCGGCACGGACGGACGAGTCGGTGAGTCGAAGTAATCCGGGGTGTCAGGGTGGCGTTTTGCGCCCATATTCTTTGATCATTGTGGCACGGTCATATGCTAGCGCATGACATTAATTGTGTGATTTATATATCCATGATCTGGCCATAGTGACCAATTGTCCTGCATATAAAATACAAAGACCAAAGTAATTGTTCTTTGACAAAAATAATGTGTGCTAACAAAACCAACTTAGATGGATATCACCTGATTTGTTCGAATGACGGATGGTCCGTTCCATGAATAAACTTCCAGTACTTGTAATCGCAACTTTAGCCACTCTCCCCTGATTTTCTTTAGCACCCGGTCATTTGACCTTTCTTTCAACCGGTCTCTTCTCATCTCTGGCGCGGTCAGTGCAGAAGGTCAGCCGGCAAGGCGGAGGTGATTCAGAGCCAGTCAAAAAATTTCCAGCGCTCCATGATGGTTGCATCCAAACTGTTGGTTGACATAAATAGCATTGCCTTTTGTGGAGGTTTGCCCCGTGCACGTACTAGTAGCACTTTGTAAAGTAATACTACAATTATCTTCTGACTTCAGATAATGTGGGAGGCCGATCTGGAGAACTCACGGGGCTGCAGCCTCTTTCTTTTCAACTCCCCAGTCAGCTTCCCACCTTCCTTTTTTCAGGCAACAGGCAGCAATCTTCAGGTGAGCATGCAGGGGCGCAGCCGGAGGCGGCATCGGAGCCCAGCAGCCAGCGCTCATTAGCGGGTCCATGGTAGAGGTAAACCGGGCGGCTCGAAGAAGAAACACGAGGCGCGCGGGCAGCCAGCGTGGGTGTCCTGGCTCCGCACCGGCGGTGGATCCAGGAAGCTCGTGCCGCCTCTATAGTCGTAACTCGGCAGGGCAACAGAAGAGGTAAAACGGCGTGGCGGAACCAGCAAGCGTAGCCGGTGATGGGCCGCGTCTGCGACGACTCGGCGGTGGCGGTTTGAAGCAGAGGCAGCACGAGGGCGGGTTGCTCGGCCTGATGGCGATTTGAAACGGCGGGGCGCCGCGACGGTTCATGCCCGGCGGTTTAGCATGCCACGAGCCCGTACAGTGAGACAGACTATGGTGAATCAGCAGCCAGAAGAACCACGGTGGACACCGGCGACTCTCGTCGACAGGGCAATTCATAGAGGGCGGCCTCGCAGCAAGGGTGGAAGCGCCCACAGTGGCTCTGCGATGCGGGAGCAGCAGCTGGTGACAGGCGGCGCCGGTTTACAGCGACGGGGCAGGGGCGCCGGCGGTTCGACCATGGAGACGGGCGAGACGACTCGGGGTCGCGAGCCCGGGCGATTTAGAAGCGGCACGGCGGCTCAGTGTGAGCCCGCGACAGAGGCGTCTGAATCGAGGCCGGGGGTGACTTGCCATTGACTTATCGGAAACGGTTTGAGGCCGTGGAGGAGACGAACTGGGGCGGTTGACCCCGAGTCCATGCACATACCCTTCAGATCGTGGCTTCTCCTTTTTTTTATAAATATCTTCCTGGAACCCACACAAGTACTGCGGCTCCACATGGGATCTTCACGTAGGTGGGCATCCATCAGGCGCTATGGATATTTAATTTATACGCGTGTGACCCCGATCAGCACTAGGGACACTTGATTCATCATACACTTTTGCCAGGTTGATCGATTCGGGAGACCTCGCGAGGCCATAAACCGCCACCGTACGTGACACGTGATCGCTGTCTCCAATCAACTCGAATCCGGTTTTGTATTTGAAGTAGCCACGGCGACTTGCAGATTACCATAAAGTGGCGGTTTATCTCGGCGAAACTGATCCCTTGCCGGTCTTCAGCGGATCGACAGTGCGGACGGCGCACAACCAAAAAACATATCCTGCCAGCTTTCGACCGGCTCTTGGACGTGGTGATGCATAGATGCAGCCCTAAATATTTATTGATCTCAATCTTGTATATACTGCTGTGGAAACCTTCTTCAATCCCTCGAGAGATCCCTCCAAGAACTAAACACCACCGTGCGCGGGCCTCACGGTGGGCGCCAACTGTCGTGGAATTGTCACGACAGATGTCCTTAGTGTCAGGACTTAGTTGCGAGGCCAACGCATCTATGTGGTAGCTTGAGAGGGGTTGAGCAGGACGAGAGACGCGATGTTTTACCCAGGTTCGGCCCCTCACGGTGGAGGTAAAAGCCTACATCTTGCTTCATTGATATTGATGATGATGATCACGGTTACAAGAGTGCTCTATCTCGAGAGCTATTGTCTAAACCTAACTTGTCCAACTTGTGAAACTTATGAATCTTGTCCCCTTTTTGGGAGCCCTGCCCCTCCTTATATATGTTGGAGGGGCGGGTTACATATGGAGTCCAACTCGGACTTTAACTTAAACTATTTTGACTTCCCTTCCTGGGCTTCTTAACGTTTGCCGGTTTAACATTGGTCCGCCGGTTTAACATTGGTCTGCCGGTTTAACATTGTCTGCCGGTTTAACACCAGCCGGTTTACCGTTTGTCTTAACCATCTGTCTTGACTCTGTCTTAACTCTCCGCCGGTTAACCATTAACATAAACCGGCCTGCTGGGCCTTGGGCCTTGTCATCCATCTGGAACACGCGCCGGGTCACCAATGAGTCTTCAGGCTCGTGAATCGTCATACCAGTGAACCGCCAGACACGTAAGTCGCCAATCCTCTGGCGGTTTACCAATGAAACGCCTAGTCCGGCCGGGTTATACTTCCGGCCGGTTTACGCCGCGGGGTATATCCCCGACACCCATCTTTTTGTCTTGGCATTTTATACTCATCAATTGGCCACGATGAGACATCTGGAATTTTTTTTTGATTCAAGAGTTGAGTTGGCCTCCATAATATCCTTAGAAATTTCAGCTCTCTGAAACAAATTAACAAACCAGAATTTAATGTATATACTATGGTTATTCAAGAGTTGAGTTGAGTTGGCCTCCATAAGAGTTGAGTTGGCCTCCATATATGACTTAATATTTTTCTTAATGCGAGTGTGAAAATTATAGCGTACCAGGGTGGTAATCATATTGCGAATTCTTTGGCTAATTGCGCCTTTAGAATTTGAGTCAAGAACTTGAAACTCCTCCTTGACGGTGTGCATCACTATGGTTATCCAATGATTATCATTAACGTGCATAGGAAAATACGCCTACATAGTAACCAAATGATGTTAGTGCAATTAAATAGTAATGTCTAATATAAACAAATAAATATGAAAGCAATACCTTGTCCCGTCTGAAATACTCATCCATTACTCTTGCGATGACTTTTGTTTTCTTTGTAACATGTTCCGAGTCTAAATCATTTACTGACATGGTCTTTCCCCTTGCCCTACTCAACATAAATTTGGGGAACCACGTTGTTGATATGTAACGATCAGAAAAATCACGGTGTTATAGGTGTTTACAATATGCATTGATGATCTGCATACATAAACAAAAAATTTCTATCAACTTGTGAAGTACAAATGAGAGATATGTTAAAACCAAACTCATACTTACAGCGCCATGCAACCATTTAAACGTCAGGACATCATTAAGCATAGCTGGCGTGCATATGTACCCATCTGGTGGCGGCATATCGACCACGGTTCGGTGTGCATGCTTCTTTGTCGATGCTAGAGTCTCAACAAAAACTCTTGCTGCCTCTATGTGATCCGGAGTCATATTAAGAGAACTTTCTAGAATTGAATGTGGTGACGATGCAAACAGATCTAAAACAATGCAGCTACAATCATTAAAAATAATAAAAAATTTACATAACGCGTGTCACATCCCTAGCTGCTGGTAGTGCTCTAGGCTAGCTCATGTGTGCATCATGTTTAAATTCTGAAAATTTGAACTGAGGAATTTTGGAAGCCTCAAAAACTTAAATAAAAGAGGGGCAAAAACCCTAGAAATCTCATTCATTGCTCCAAAAATGCCTTTTTAAATATTTGATAATTTTGGTAAGGGTTCTGGTCCCAACCAAAATATTGAACATTTTTTAAGGATTTATTTTTGGGACTTTGGATTTAATTCATTAGCTATTTGAATTTGAATTATATTCATATAATTATAATATAATTTCAAATACCCCCTGAAATATTTTATAAGCTTTTGGAAAAGTCCATCTAGCAATATAAAATATTCAGAGGAGCTTTGGCATTGTTTGAATTATTATTTTTAATTCAAAACAGTGGCAAAAGAATTAAATAAAACAAAAACAGAAGAAACATATAAAACAGAATAGAAATAAGAGAGAGAGAAGGAAGTACCTGGCCTTACCCGTGCAGCCCACCAGAGCCGGCCCAGCTCCCCCACCTGGCCGGCCCAGCCCACCTCCTCCCCCTTGTCATCTTCCTCCCCTCGCACCGAAGCAGCTCGGTGGCGAGCGTCGATGCCGCCTCGGCCACCTCCTGCTTCCACCGAGGCGTTTCCGAGCCTCCCCCTCACGCCTCGTGTCCCCTCGCCCCTCTTCCTCCCTCGCTGCTCCCTCGCTCTTCCCCGAACACTCTCCCCCCTCCTCTGTTCCCCTCCCCGAACGGAGCCGCCGCCACCGACGAGAGCCACCGTGGCTACCGGCCACCCCACGGCTCACCGACGCCCCAGGAAGCTCCGCCGGTCCTCCCTCTACCTCCTCAACGAGCCACGAGGCCCCAGACATGCCGCAACACTGCCCTCGATGTCTTCTTCAACCTCGGGACCGCCGGCCATCTTCGTCAAATTCGTCGGCTCCAGTGCCTCCCCGAGCTCCCCGAGGCCACCGTCGCAACCCCTGTGAGCTCCACTCCGTTTCCCCTCTCACCCCCTGCTCGTTCTCGTGCCGTAGCTGCCGTCCCCGCAAGCACCGAGCTCCGGCCATCGCCATGGCCGGCGAACCTCGCGCCCCGGAGCTCTTCCGCTCGCTCCAGTAGCTCCCGCGTGCTCTCCAGGTTCCCAGGGTCCCGACGCGCTCCTCTGCTCTCCGGCTAACGCGCTGCAGCCACCGCGTCGCGCTGGCCCGAGCTCCGGCCGCCGCCTCGGGCTCCACTCCGGCGAACCCCGGCCACCCCCGCACCTCCCGTTGGCCCCCCTAGATGCGCACGGGCACGGGCTACCTTTTGATGCCCTTCGCGCGTCCAGCCGCCGCCCGTAGCGCAACCCCGGTGAACTTCCGCCGCGTTTCGGGTCGCCGCCGGCCGAACTCCGGTGGCCAGTGATTTGGCGCTGTCATTAGCCACTAATGACGCGCTAACCAACCCCCTAAGCCACTGACTGTGGGCCCCACCCCTGGTCAAACCCCAGTTAGCGCTGGGTTTGACCGGGATTAGCTCCTGTGTCACTGACGTGTGGCCCCCACACGTCAGGTTTGACCTGGGGCGCCCAGTTGACCTGCTGACGTCACTGTGACGTGGGGCTGACGCAATAAGTATTTTCTGGATTTAAAAATAATCAGGAAATTCCAGAAAATAGCTAAAACTTCTAAAATTCATAGAAATTCAACCGTAACTCCAAATTAAATAATTTATATATGAGAAATTATCAGAAAAATTCAAGGAATCCATCTGTACCATTTTCATGCATGTTAGAACAACTTATAGCTGCTGTTTAGCACAAATCAATTAAATGGCATTTGAATAATCACATATGGAGTTTAAATTTGAATCTTGTATTCAAACCAACTTCATTTAATCTGTTGCTAGTTGCATTAGCTCAAACACATACATTTTGCCATGTCATGATCATGCATCATATTGTGCATTGCATTGATTGTGTTTCCTTCTATGTTGCCGGTATTTGTCCCCTCTCGATAGACGTGATACCGATGATGTGATCGTTGACACTGATGAAGACTCAATGCTATCTTCAGAAGTGCCAGGCAAGCAAAACCCCCTTGTTCATTCCGATACAATCCCACTCTCTCGCTCCTGCTCTCTTTTACTGCACTAGGACAACACCTATTCAACTGTTACATGCTGCGGTAGCTGAACCCCTTTATCCTTTGCATGACCTGTCATTGCCACAGTAAATAGATGAAACCCACTAGCATGAGTAGGAGTTGTTTGAGCCCTGTTGTGCCTACTCATTCATGTTTGTTTGTCATGCCTGCTACTGCTTAGAGTTGAGTCAGGTCTGATTCATCGGGGATGAATTAGAGGTGTGTGAACATGTCCTACTGTGTGTGAGCTAAGTATGTGAACACGATTTGGTAAAGGTAGCGGTGAGAGGCCATGTAGGAGTACATGGTGGGTTGTCTCATTGCAGCCGTCCTCAGGAACTGAGTTCTGTGTTTGTGATCCATGATTCAGCTACTACCATACATTGGGCCCTGAAATATGACCCCGCTCGACTTCTTATTCACCCTAGTCCTCTGTCCAGGAGTTGCAAGTAGTTTCTGGTGTTTGTAGCTTACTGGAGGCCGTGGACAGCGCTGACCGTAGGGGTGGGCTGTGATGCGGTAGGTACGTGGCACGGTGTACCGGATGCCCGTTTGGTATCTCGGGAACCCTGTTCACATCGTTTGGGGCTGTGAGCGAAACTCCGTCCGGATCTCCTCATGGATGGAACCCGAATAGGCGATAAACCTGGACTAGAGACTTGAGTGTTTAGGTAGGTCGTGGTCTACACCCACGTCGGCTTTCGCTTGAAGTCTGCCGAGCACATGTCGTGTGCAGACGCTAAGTGGTGGAAACATGTATGAAGAAGTACACCCCTGCAGGGTTAACATCATCTATTCGAATAGCCGTGTCCGCGGAAAAGGACTTCTGGATTGCTTATATCAGTTCATAGACAAGTGAAAGTGGATACTTTAAAATGCGCAAGATAAGCATGAGTGCTATGGATGGCGTTCTCGTAGGGAGACGGGAGCGGATCCATAGTGGTGTATTGATATGGTGAATATGTGGACTCGTGTGCGCCACCTCAAAAGAGTCGCTTGCAGTCGTAGTTTAGGATAGCCACCGAGTCAAAGCTGGCTTGCTGCAGTTAAACCCCACCATCCCCTTGTTGATAATGATGCATATGTAGTTAGTTCTGATGTAAGTCTTGCTGGGTACATTTGTACTCACGTTTGCCTATTTTATGTTTTTGCAGAGAGACTTCAGTCTCACTAGTAGTTCCACGTGGACTTCAACGTTTAGCTTGTTACCTCAGCTACGATCTTGTGCCTCGGCAGGATTGGTAGATAGTCAGGCTTCTCAGCCTTTTTCATTTATAGATGTCTGTACTCAGACATGATAGCTTCCGCTTGTGCTTTGACTTGTATGCTCTGATTGTTGGGTCATGAGACCCATGTTTGTAATGTCTCGCTCCTCGGAGCCTATTGAATAAACTACTTGAGTCGTAGAGTCATTTTGTGATGCCATGTTGTATTGCACATATCGAGCATATTGTGTGTATGTTATTGAAATGCTTGGTATGTGTGGGATCTGACCATCTAGTTGTTTATCTTTAGTAGCCTCTCTTACCGGGAAATGTCTCCTAGTGTTTCACTGAGCCATGGTAGCTTGCTACTGCTCCGGAACACTTAGGCTGGCCGGCATGTGTCCTTCTTCGTTCCTGTGTCTGTCCCTTCAGGGAAATGTCACGCGATGAATACCGGAGTCCTGTTAGCCCGCTACAGCCCGGTTCACCGGAGTCCTGCTAGCCCAGTGCTACAGCCTGGATTCGCTCGCTGATGACCGACACGTTCGATGCTGGGTCATGGATGCCTGTCCCTGTAAGTCTGTGCCACTTTGGGTTTACGACTAGCCATGTCAGCCCGGGCTCCTTATCATATGGATGCTAGCGACACTGTCATATACGTGTGCCAAAAGGCGCAAACGGTCCCGGGCAAAGGTAAGGCGACACCCGTGGGAATACCGTGCGTGAGGCCGCAAAGTGATATGAGGTGTTACATGCTAGATCGATGTGGCATTGAGTCGGGGTCCTGACAACGCGTGAATGAATTATAAAGTAGTACTTGACTTACTTTTTTAACACGTTTCTTGCGGGTAATGAGAATGTCGTAGGGGGATTGGCAATATTTCGACTTTTTTCTTTTGCGCTTACCATCATTTTCCTGACTGCCTTCACCATTACCTATGTTGCTATCTGCCGGGAAACTCTCAAACGTGTCTTCGGACTTTGTTGGTGACAAAGCATCCATAAACTCACCAGAAATATCAGCATTCTGCGGGGTTCGGAACATAGACGGAAAGTCTTTTGTACGTACAGTTGATGCCGAAGATGGAGAGTTTCCATTATCGTCTATAATGAAAGGATCAGTAGCTTCACCTTTACCCGGTGTCGTCGCCGGAGCACCCGTGTCATCAACATGCACGGAGGTATCATTGATACCCGTGAAAGATGTTCGTACCTTTACGTCGGTAGGTAAATCAATATCTGGCCAATATTTTGATGACTTGTACTGGCCATTCTCCATCCCAACTCCTTCACCTACATTATGAAATTCGGCATTGTTGTCCCTCTTATTGGGTTTGTACAGCACACCTTCCGTGTTCAACCTTTCCATTACCATCTACAAACACAAATGAAACACGATAAGTAGTTGAACAATTAAACCATGTTCAATACAACTTCTAAATTACCTGTGCACATCTTTCGGGTATATTGAGAACCTCCTTGTGAAGCAGCTTTATGTATGTCATCACACGGTCCATACTACAAGTCCTGTTCGATGAAACCGTGGACGTGCTTGGCTTTCTACTCCTGCCACCACCTTTCCGTTTAGGTTTCTTTGTTTCTTCCTCTGGGACAGTCCCTTCACGTGCTACCTTAGCACGTCTGTAGTCTTCGCTAATGCAGTTTTCAATCTGTACAACAAACAAAATAAATAAATTAAATAACAAATATAATTAATTACTATGTGCAACCAATAAGGACTTTACTTATTGACTTACATTGTCGGTGCCACGCCCGTGCATGTTGTCATAGTTGTCTCGCTTTTTCCCTTCCGTTTCTGGCCAGTTAAGCATTAGTGGGTATTCACGAGACAAAGGATCAAATGTATCCACACCAATTGGCTCAACTTTTTCCCAGTATATATACTGCATGATAGTAAACACAACTAGTCAGACACATAGATCACATAAAAATCATATGTACATACAACTATTACGAAATGACTTGTACCTGAAGAAGAGCCAAGTTCCCGATAGGCCACTTGAATTTTTCAAGATCTTCGACCGATTTTTTAATAGCATCCATGCACACCCTCAATGTGAAATCGTTCCAATTGTATGACTTGATAGTGTTCACGTCCTCCACCATTTTGTAATAACGATAAGGAAAAAACTTGGTGGATTGTGGTGCTAAGACTATACCCATAAGAACCAGTACGGCCCTTCTCACAAAATCATCATTATATGACTGAGTATCAACAATATTTTCTATCAACTCATCGATGAGGATTAGGCCTGTTCTTTTGTCTAGAAACCGATTCAGAACAATTTTTTGGCATCTAGTTGTACTGTTGCTATCATGCTACTGACATCATCACCCTCGTTACGTATCCCGAATATGTCATAAGCATCTTCATTAAGCACACTGATGCAATCAGTATTTGGCCGAATAATAAATCGCTTTCTACTACTATCATACATTGTAATCATAAATTCCAATAAATTTTTCCTCATTTTCACCGAAGAAATTCTCAACATACTGTCCAAATTTGTGCCACGTAGCATCATGCGCTGTCTGGGTGTGAATTTTCCCACCAATTCGCACCACTTCTCAACCGAGGAGTACACATCTCCCAATTCTTGCATTCTAAATAAGATGACAGTTATCTAACTAGTTACGAGATTCAAAAAACATTACATATGGTTTAATACCATACCTTCCGGCGTCTCGACATGCACCGGCAGCCCCCGTTGCCTAACCCCACCCGGTGTGGGTTAGTCGTGGCAGCCGCGCGCCCTGTGCCCACACCAGCGCGCTGGCCGACGACCCGTCCTAGGGTTTAGGGTGCCGACGACTTTGCCGAGACGGCATGGCCGGGCCTGAGATCCAAGTCACGCGCAGATGCCGGATTGTATGGCCGCCGTCAGACCGATAGGGAAGGGAGTTGGGACGGCCACGGTGGTGCAACCGTCAGATCGGGGAGGGGTGAGGACGTGCGTGGAGGCGGCGAGGTTAGGCGGTCCTGGGGCGAGGTAATGGCGGCGTGGTTTCCATGCCATGCACGCACGTACGGCGTCATAGACATGGTCACGCCATAGTGGGCCACTTGGCCCGTCCCGTAAAACTACCGCCGGCTGGCCCACGATGCATTTATTAAAAACATGCATTGTACTTCAACATTTTAGTTTAGTACCACATCGCTAAGCCGGCGCGCCGTTGACTCCTTTATATAATTTTCTTTTGGTCAATGCACAAACATCTCAGTTTGTGGGACTCTATTTGGAGGATATGCAGGATCGATGTGAGTCTTCACCTGCTCTGAGCTTGTGAAGGTTCACATGGATCATGCATATTCTTCAAAAAGAGAGCCATTATCTCCCATGTTCTTTTAATGTCAGAAAATATTAATGCATTTTTTAATGCGTTCTCTTTTCGGACACAGCCGGTGGACCCCAAACTTTTTGCACACGCACTCATCGACAGGTCCATCATGCGTGCAAGTTTTCATAATTTTCCGGCACCGTATGAATTTCCTATGGTTTTCTCCGTGAAACGCACCGAAAACACTGACCGGGCATGACACAACGTGCGTTTAGTGTCCGACGTCGTTCAAATCTTGCGTGGGGCCCTTAGATGGGCATGCCCACTGCCTCCCAAAATTTGGTGACGTTTCGTGCATGCCACCTCGTACCACCAATCCAACCGGCACTGATCGGATATGAACGATGTCAGCCCCGTACTGCGTTCTCTTTTCGGACTCAGCCAGTGGATCCCAAACTTTTTGCACACGCACTCATTGACAGGTCCATCATGTGTGCAAGTTTTCATAATTTTCCGGCACCGTATGAATTTCCTATGGTTTTCTCCGTGAAACGCACCGAAAACACTGACCGGGCATGACGCAACATGCGTTTGGTGTCCGACATCGTTCAAATCTTGTGTGGGGCTCTAAGATGGGCATGCCCACTGCCTCCCAAAATTTGGTGACGTTTCGTGCATGCCACCTCGTACCACCAATCCAACCGACACTGATCGGATATGAACGATGTCAGCCCCGTACTGCGTTCTCTTTTCGGACTTAGCCGGTGGACCCCAAACTTTTTGCACACGCACTCATCGATAGGTCCATCATGCGTGCAAGTTTTCATAATTTTCCGGCACCGTATGAATTTCCTACGGTTTTCTTCGTGAAACGCACCGAAAACACTGACCGGGCGTGACGCAACGTGCGTTTGGTGTCCGACGTTGTTCAAATCTTGCGTGGGGCCCTAAGATGGGCATGCCCACTGCCTCCCAAAATTTGGTGACGTTTCGTGCATGCCACCTCATACCACCAATCCAACCGGCACTGATCGGATATGAACGATGTCAGCCCCGTACTGCGTTCTCTTTTCGGACTCAGCCGGTGGACCCCAAACTTTTTGCACACGCACTCATCGACAGGTCCATCATGCGTGCAAGTTTTCATAATTTTCCGGCACCGTATGAATTACTTATGGTTTTCTCCGTGAAACGCATCGAAAACACTGACCGGGCGTGACGCAACATGCGTTTGGTGTCCGACGTCGTTCAAATCTTGCGTGGGGCCCTAAGATGGGCATGCCCACTGCCTCCCAAAATTTGGTGACATTTCGTGCATGCCACCTCGTACCACCAATCCAACCGGCACTGATCGGATATGAACGATGTCAGCCCCGTACTCCGTTCTCTTTTCAGACTCAGCCGGTGGACCCCAAACTTTTTGCACACGCACTCTTCGACAGGTCCATCATGCGTGCAAGTTTTCATAATTTTCCGGCACCGTATGAATTACCTATGGTTTTCTTCGTAAAACGCATCGAAAACACTGACCGGGCGTGATGCAACATGCGTTTGGTGTCCGACGTCGTTCAAATCTTGCGTGGGGCCCTAATATGGGCATGCCCACTGCCTCCCAAAATTTGGTGACGTTTCGTGCATGCCACCTCGTACCACCAATGCAACCGGCACTGATCGGATATGAATTTTTTATGATTTTTTCTGTGAATTCAATTCTATATTAAGTAGTGTTTTTAATATAATTACATAATAAATTATATTTTAAGTATTGTTTTTAACATAACTACTAAATAAATTTTAAATCAAGTACTGTTTTAAAAAAAGGGTATTTTCCAAATTAGTATTACTTCTAAATTATAACAGAAACCTCTTTACTATTATGAAAACTACTTTAGCCATTAATGCAAAACACATAAAAAATAATGAACATTACATAAATTATTGAACATTTATACAATATGTAGGACTTTCATTATTATTTATACAATACAACATTTATTTAAAAAATTACTATTATTTTTAAAACAATAAACACATAACAAAAAAAACAATGACACCGCGCGTTGGACGGCCCAGTGACTGTGCGCGACGGCGCGCGTGGGCCGCCCCATTGAGTGTGCGCGCTGTGCGGGGGCAGGGTCGGCGGGGGTGATGACTAAAGTTTAGTCCCACCTCGCCTGCCGAACGACGCCGTGACCGACTTATATACCAACCTCCCATGACTGTTTCGAACTCCTCTCGTTCCCGCCCCGTCTCGCCACTGCCCCGTTGGCCTGTGCTGTAGGCCGTAGCTGGGCCGAAAGTCCGGCCCTTTCGCCACCTGGCTTGATCGGGCCGGACCGATTAAGCGCAGTTGCGGCATGCAAGCACAGGTGGGCTTTTTTTTGCTTCACAATTTTATTGCCTTCTATGAGTCACGGCGCGGGGGGAGGTGGAAGGGGCGCTTTTTTAGTCCCACCTCGCGCGCCGAGGGACGCCACGACCGGCTTATATACCCGCGTTCATGCACATTGCTATATGAGACAGTTAGTAATAATTTGGTTTGACTTTGCACTGCTAGCGGTGGCACTGCCGCACTGCCCGGTCAGTGTAAGCTCATTACACTGTCCGGGCAGTGCGGCCGTGCACTGCTAGCAGTGTAAACTCAAATCATATCATTACTATCTGTCTTATTTTTTATTATTTGCCACACTATACAAATTTCATGAGTACTATCTACAATATTTTTTTGACATCCTTCAAATGAACCCAAATTACATTAGTAATATCTACCATCATATGTATAATATCAATACGAAATAAATTCTGTATTAACTACTGTTTTTATTAACGGTCGTTTCCAAATTATTAGTTATAGCAATAAACTTATTAATTTATTTTTGACATCCTTGAAATGAACTCAAATTTTTTTATAGTGTTCCACAATCATCACTAGGATGCATGCCAAGTTTTCTATATTTTTTATCGCTTTATGAATTTTTTATAATTTTTTCTGTGAAAACAGCACATAGCACACCCCGGACGTGACACAACATGTTTTTGGTGTTCAAATACGTTCAATTCTTGGATTGAATGTCAGGGTGACCATATCAACTCACTTGCAAAAGTTGAGGTCATTCAGAATATGTCGAAAAATTGACGTCCTTCTTCGGAGACCGTTCGGGCAGGACTGAAGGACCCGTTTGAAAAGAGTTTTTTTTCGACATCCTTCAAATGAACTCAATTTTTTTATAGTGTTCCTCCATCATCACTAGGATGCATGCCAAGTTTTGTATCTTTTTTATCGCTTTATGAATTTTCTATAATTTTTTCGGTGAAAACAGCACACAACACACCCCGGACGTGACACAACATGTTTTTGGTGTTCAAATACGTTCAATTCTTGGATTGAATGTCAGGGTGACCGTACCAACTCACTTGCAAAAGTTGAGGTCATTCCGAATATGTTGAAAAATTGACATCCTTCTCCGGAGACCGTTCGGGTAGGACTGAAGGACCCGTACGAAAGAAGTTTTTTTTCCGACATCCTTGAAATGAACTCAAATTTTTTTATAGTGTTCCTCCATCATCACTAGGATGCATGCCAAGTTTTGTATCTTTTTTATCGCTTTATGAATTTTCTATAATTTTTTCTGTGAAAACAGCACATAGCACACCCCGGACGTGACACGACATGTTTTTGGTGTTCAAATACGTTCAATTTTTGGATTGAATGTCAGGGTGACCATACTAACTCACTTGCAAAAGTTGAGGTGATTCCGAATATGTCGAAAAATTGACCTCCTTCTTCGGAGACCGTTCGGGCAGTACTGAAGGACCCGTCCGAAAGGAGTTTTTTTTGACATCCTTGCCTCCCAAAATTGGGTCACGTTTCGTGCATGCCACCTCGTACCACCAATACAACCGGCACTGATCTAATATGACCGATATCAGCCCCTTATTGCGTTCTCTTTTCTGACTCAGTCGATGGACCCCCGAACTTTTTGGACACGCACCCACCGCTAGGACCATCATGCGTGCAAGTTTTCATAATTTTCCGGCACCGTATGAATTTCCTATGGTTTTCTTCGTGAAACGCACCGAAAACACTGACCGGGCATGACGCAACGTGCGTATGGTGTCCGAATTCGTTCAACTCTTGCGTGGGGCCCTAAGATGGGCATGCCCACTGCCTCCCAAAATTGGGTCACGTTTCGTGCATGCCACCTCGTACCACCAATGCAACCGGCACTGATCGGATATGAACTCATAAAAAATTAAAACACAACTAGTAATTTTACCTATAAATTGTAATAAAAAACTCATTATTCTTACTTATAAATTATAACAAAAAACTCATTATTATTATGAAAAAACAATTAGTCACTAATGCAATACACATTACAGTACTAAACTTTGCACATATTTTAAGTATTTTTTAGACATTAATTAACATTACATAAATATTAAAAATGTAATTACTAATTTACACAAATAACTGAACATAATATTCATTATAAAAGTACTCATTATCAATTAATTATCAAAAAACTCAGTATTGTTTTAGTAATTAATTATAAAGAACTTATTATTTTTTCCTATAAAGTATAATAAAGAACTCATTATTATTATAATAAATCTAGTTAACGAATGACATAAATAACTAAAAAAACTTAATACTATTTAAAAAAACAAAAGAGTTGACTGTGCGCGACGGCCCAGTGACTGTGCGAGACGCCGCGCGTGGGCTGTGCGTGACACTGTGGACGCGGTGCGGGGGGGGGGCAGGGTCGGCAGGGGTGAGGACTAAAGTTTAGTCCCACCTCGCCCGCCGAGCGACGCCGCGACCGCCTTAAATACCTGCCTCCCACAGCACTTTCGAACTCCTCTGATTCCCGCCTCGTCCCGCCACTGCCCCGTTTGCCTGTGCTGCAGGCCGTAGCTGGGCCGAAAGGCCGGCCCTTTCGCCGCCCGGCTTGATCGGGCCAGACCGATTAAGCGCAGTTGTGGCCTGCGAGCACATGCCGGGCATTTTTTTTTGCATCAGTATTTTTTTTCTAATTTTTTGGTGATAACACCACATACCACATCCCGGACGTGACGCAATATGTTTTTGGTGTGCATGCATGATAAGTTCTCCAGAGACCGTTTGAGTATGAGTGAAGGCCCCATGCATGCGTTTTGCGACTGATTTTTCTCGTAACATTGAAATGCATGTTTCCGTTTATTTTTTGAAGTTGCACGACTAACATCAAATTAAACATACAGTTTTTTTCTTCGGATAAGCCATTCTGAGTTCATTCATAATTCAAACTACCTTACATAACACTAAACATAACCGAGCACTGCTCTTACATAACTTAGACCGAAATTTAAATAAAAACCCTAAAACTAGACTACTCATCGTCACTGGCGCTGGTGAGGTCGACGACCGGCGCCATACTGCCGACCTCTCCTTCGCCGCCATCGTCGCCACCGTCATCGTCGTCGTCGCTGAAATCCCACCAGTTGTCTTCCAGCGCCTGCTGCTCCTGCACCGCCGCTATGGCCGCCAGCCGCTCTCGTTCCTCACGAGTGGCCGCCGCCGCCGCCTCCTCTGCCGACTGGGCCAGCACCGCAAGTAGCCCCGGCGTGTCGTCGGGGTCTCCGTCTTGCGCGAGGGCGGCCTGCGCCGGCGGGATCTCGACCAGCGCCGGGACAGGGGGCGCCTGTTGTGCCGGGGCAGTGGGGGTGCCCGGAGGTGGGCCGTGGCGGCGGCGACCACGGGAAGTGCCGGCCTCGCTAGTAATGTCCCCGACGGTGCGGCCGGTCGCCGCGTCCCTGAACGCACCGAGGACGATGTCGAAGTTCTTCCCGCGCCAGAACCTGCGCCGGGCCCTCCGGTTGTACCGGCCGCCAGGGAACGCGTGGAGCTGCTGCCTCGTCGGCGGCGGTCCCATGGTGGGGATGTCGTTCATCCTGATCCGCCATGGCCGCGGCACTTTGCCTGCCGGCGGCACCATCACGCCGTACCGGGCCAGATCCTCCGTGTCGCCGACGGTGAGGCTCAGCGGCCAAACGCCGGTCGGCCACGCGCCCTTGTCGGAGTCGCTGGAAGACATTGCCGGCGAGGAGAGGGAGATGGGCGGGCGAGGAGAGGAAGAGAGATGGGCGGGGCGAGGGAGATGGCACGGCCTGGTCAGGGCTGGCGCGGCCTTTTATAGACGGCGGGGGAGGGAGGTGGGCGGGCGAGCCGTCGGTGGCGCGCGCCCCGAGGGAGAGGCGAGCGGCGTGTGAAGGCGCGGCACGGCAGGCGAGGCATCAGTGGCGTCTGGGCGCGGCAGCGGTGGCGTGTGAAGCCGCGGGGACGGCACGCGCGACAATCGAAGCGTTGGTGGCGTCTGAAGGCGGGCGGGCGGTCGCCGTAGCGGCGGCAGCCGACCGGTCGCGTCAACTGCCGGCCCGAGGCGGAAGGCGCCCGGTCGCCGCACGCACGGCAATGGAGGGAACGGACTACGATGGAGATGGCTGGCGGCAGGAGATCGGCCGCGAGCAGTCAGCGCCGCAATTAGTGCGCAGTTAACTGCACGACCGCGCCACGACCACACGTATGCCCCCATCGACACGCCCTGCATCTGACATTGTGGGCCCATGGATGCTAACGGCGTTGCTCGGCTCGCGTCCTCACGGCTGCCAAGCGGCTCAGCTCGTGCGGCAGCCCCGTATACACAGGCGCGCGGGGGGTATCGGCGTGGAGACGCGGAGAGGGGGGGGGTTTACATAAGACGATCATGCCTCTGACAACGAAGGGGTATGAGCAAATCTCAGCCCTTGATGTGTTTAAGGAGGGTGTACCGAAGCAGAAGTACCAGGAGAGTTGGTTGGTGCATACCAGGAGAGTTGGCAAGCCGGAGATACAAGTTCTCGCCATACTCGCTAAACTTTCCTGTGTCGATAAGCTCCCCTGTCCAAACCAAGCACCTTGACTGGTCAGCCATAGCATCATTAGTGCTAAAGTTGGCATAAGCATAGGTTGTACGCAAGCAATTGTTGCTGCACTCGGTCATGCAGTCGCCAGAGCTTCTGTTGTGGACACGTAAAAAATTGTCGGGGAGCATCATCCTAGGTAAGGTGACGAAATGACTTTGCTTGCTGCATTTCAGCTCTTGGATTCTTCTACATCCACTTGAAAACTTAGGACCAGAGGGCTCAAACCCATCGAGGCAACTACATGTCGGGACAGCCGCCGTGTAGTCACAATAGCCGAACGGGCCACATGAAGCGTAGATGTTGCAGCTAGCGGGGGGTGCGGTGAGCCGGTGATGGTTCTCCATGACGAGCGGTTGTCCAAGCTCAGAGTCAACACACCCATGTAGTCGAGCCTAAGATGTGCATATTGTGAGGCACCAGAAACTCTAAAATCATAGTAGAACCCATCCCGTGTCCTGATAATGGCTTCATACAAGACAGTATTCTGGTATAATGTGCCAACCGCCATCTCACTGTTGAAGATGCGGCGGTGATAGGGCCTAGTCCCGTTACAAATGAAAAACTGAAGGTCTGAGCTAGGATCAAGGCTCATAGAAAAGACTCCAGTTGACAGGTCATTGAGGCCCTTAGAAGCAATCAGGCGCCACACGACATGGCCCTTCTTGCTCAACATGGTCCTACCTGGGAGGAGTGTGTCCGTCGGGTGATCAAAGCTCTGCCAAATGGACGTGCCATTTGGTGACTGGACGACAAAATTCCCCGTGTCAAGAAGCACCGCAGTAACTCCCATGCTGCCCTTGATGTCGCTCTTCACGGCCCAAGGAGTGCGACCTTGGGAGTCCGACAACACCAGGTCGAAACTGTTGGTGATGGCGAGCGTCGGAGATGAAGCGGCGGCGATTGGATCGTTGCGGTTGGCGGTCCATACGACGGTGCGGCCGGCCATGTTGTGGTACCATATGCCAAGGTACAGGCTTGCGTTGGAGCTGTCCGGGGAGAAGAAGCCGAGCGCAAAGTCCCCGCCCTTGGAGACGATCGTGTCGCCGGGGGAGAGCGGCTTTGCAGGTGACAGCCGGTCATCGGATCTGCAGAATGGAGTCAAGAACAGGAGGATCAAGACTGGAATGCACGGCGTGCCGACCTGCTTCATCTTCCTGGGAAGAAGGAAACTACTACACAGTTCTTGAGAACAATTGGGCTGGCCGTTGCAGGGAGTGGACTTGTAGCTAGGGATTTTTCTTCCGGCCAAATCAAAATTAGACAATGCGAGCAAGAGTAGTACTCTCTCTGTAAACTAGAGTACTCCTCTAAACTAATATAAGAGTGTTTAGATCATTAAAGTAATGATCTAAATGCTTTTATATTAGTTTACGGACGGAGTATGTATGTGTCTGCGTGAACAAGTCCTCGACGAGATTTGACTTTTGAAGTCTTCAACTACGTGACGAGTACTATATGTCTGCGCAAGGAAAAGTTCGTACGTTGCTAGGCGTTGAGTTTTGAAGTCTCCATCGGGGAGATTTGACATTGGAAATGAAAGTGCGACAGGGGAAAACTCATGGCTCGGACGCATGCGTCGGATGGAGGATCCTGCTACTCGCTCAACCACGGCGAACTCCTTCCGCCGTCGCAAAGGCGGCAACCACTGCAAACATGGACGCCGCCGTCACCTTCGTCCCGGTGCCGGGCCTGGACACCATGGTCGATTGGAATTCGAGCTACCGTGTGGCTTCTTCATTCGCGTCTAGATTGCTCTGCCGGAAAGGTAGACGAGGAGGTATAATCACGGCGACCGGTGTGGATTTTTTTTTGAAATGGAACACCTGATTCCATTAGGCTACTGGCCCAGCTAAATCACTGACCACCAAGACATGTACTTCCTCGGTTTCTAAATATAAGTCTTTTAGAGATTTTAATACAAATTATATACGGATGTATATATATTAGAGTGTAGATTCAATCATTTTGTTCTGTATGTAGTCTTTATTGGAATCCTTAAAAGACTTATGTCAGGACCCCGATTTCAAGTCACATCGATCTAGCCGGTAACACCTCATATCACATTGCGGCCTCACGTACGGTATCCCCACAGATGTCGCCTTACCATGGCCCGGGACCGTTTGCGCCTTTTGGCTCACGTATATGATAGTATCGCTAGCATCCATATGACAGAGAACTCGGGCCGACATGGCTAGTCGCGAACCCAAAGCATCGCAGACCTACGGAGACAGGCATACATGAATCATATCGAGCATGTCGGTCATCAGCGAGTGAATCCGGGCTGTAGTACTAGGCTAGCAGGACTCCGGGGAACCCAGGCTGTAGCAGGCTAGGCAGGACTCCGGATGTCACCGCGTGACATTTTCCCGAAGGGACAGACATAGGAACGAAGTGAAACACATGCCGGCTAGTCAAGTGTCCTGAGCAGTAGTGCTGGGCTAGCAGGACTCCGGTGAACCGGGCTGTAGCGGATTACTATGGCTCGAGGAGCACTAGACTACATTTCCCCATAAGAAGGGCTGCCAAGGATAAACAACTAGATTGTCGGATCCCACACATACCAAGCATTTCAATCATACACACAATATGCTCGATATGTGCAAATACAACATGGCATCACAACAAAACTCTACAACTCAAGTACTTTATTTAAAGGCTCCAAAGAGCCATACATAACATGTTCATACAGGTAGGGTCACATGACCCGACACTCAAGTCATACAAGCATACAAGCACATGCGAAAGCAAATAGTCTGAGTATAGACACTAGAAAGCAAGAAGGCTTCTCGAAGCCTGTCTATCTACATAGGGCCCTCCATGGCCAGGATCACCACCTGAGTGGCAAGTCACTCATCGACGTCGATATCTACATAAAACCCATCGGAGGGGGCGGTGTTGTCGTCTGGAAACAATAATTAAGCAAATATGAGTACAAAGGTACTCAGCAAGTCTTACATCAGAACCTACTATACATGCTCATTCTCAAGAAGGTGGTGGAGTTATTGCAGCAAGCCAGCTTTGACTCTTGGCTAGGCTATCCTACGAGACTCCACTAGTAAAACAGTTTTTCGCACACGAGTCCACTAGTCACCTACACAATACTCCATCGGGGATCCTCCCTCGTCATCTTACGAGAGGGCCATCCTCGGTACTCACACTTATCTTGAGTCTTTTAGTAGTATCCATTAACTTGTCTATGAACTGTATAGGCAACCAAGTAGTCCTTTACCGCGGACGCGGCTATTCGAATAGTTTTATACCCTGCAGGGGTGTACTTCTTCATACACGCTTTCACCACTTACCGCCGTTTACATGACATGTACTCGACAACCTTCAAGTGGAAGCCCAACGAGGGTGTCGGCCACGGCCTACCTAAACACTCAAGCCTCTAGTCCAGGTTTATCGCCTATCCAGGTTCCATCCGCAGGGAGTCCGGCCGAGCTTTCCACATACGGCCCCGAGCGATGTGAACAAGGTTTCCGAGACACCAAACGGGTGACTCGGTACATCGTGCCACGGTGTATCTACCGCAACATAGCCCACCCCTAGGGTCAGCGCTACGCACGACCGCCAACACATAACCTACAAACACCAGAAACTAATTGCAACTCCTGGACAGAGTACTAGGGTGAATAAGAAGCCGAGAGGGTCCATTGGTTTCGGGCCCAATCTATGGTAGTAACTGAATCTAAAATCACACATACAGATCTAAGTTCTTATGGACGGCCTCAATGAAACAACCCACCATGTACTCCTACATGGCCTCTCATCGATACCTTTACCAAATCATGTTCAACACATCCCTCACATTACCGACATAATCATTTCACTCTAGCCCATCACCCAGATGAACCAGACCTGACGCAACTCTAAGTATAGCAGGCATAGCACGGAAGGAAACACATACATGGCTCAATCAACTCCTACACATGCTAGTGGGTTTCATCTAGTTACTGTGGCAATGACAGGTCATGCGGAGGATAAGGGTTCAACTACCGTAGCACACAGCAGTTTGAATCGCATTGTCTTAATGTAGTAAACAAGAGCAGAAGCGAGAACATGGGTTTGTATCCGAATGATCAATGGGTTGCTTTCCTGATGTAGTGGTAGTAGGGTACTGCCCTTCAGATGGATACTCGGGGTTATCCTCGGAGGCAGAACCTACCACGAAAGACACACCGAACATAATCAACACATGACAATATGCAATAATATGATGCATGCTATGACATGGCAAAATGAATGTGTCTTGGCCTAATGCAAGCTAAAAAAGAAGGGAATGAACTCATTTGAATCAAAGATTCAAATGTTAGCTCATTTAACATAGCCTTATTAGTGTATTATCTTATTTTTCTTAAACAGCAAGGTTAACTTGTTTTGTCATGCATGGAACCATTACAGATGGATAGATTGAATTTTTATGATCATTTTTCATATATAATTTGTTTGATTTGGAGCTATGGTTGATTTTCTATGATTTTTAGAAGTTTTGGCTATTTTCTGGAATTTCTATATAAGAATAATTCCAGTAATTGAATTAATGCGTCAGCATGACATAGGTGTGACGTCAGCGAGTCAAAGGCGCCAGGGCCAGTCAAACCTGACTGGTGGGCGCTGTCTGTCAGTGTCTCAGCTAATTAACATGATTAAGTTAGTACTAATTAACTGTCAGTGGGGCCTGGGCCCACATGTCAGTGACTAAACTAATTAAAATTAGTTAACACTAATCCTAAACTAATTAGCAGGCCGGCCCCACCTATCATAGGCTCAGGGGGGAAGTCAACCTGGGCCCACGTGTCAGTCCACGGTCAAAAAGTGGTCAAACTCGCCGGTGTTTAGCCGCCGGCGAGGCCAGATGCGGCGGAGGGGCTTGGGTTTTGCATTTCGATGACCAAAAGGATGGCTGAGACCATCTACGTGATGCGGGGAGTGAGCCGCGTCGAGTGGTGGCAGTAGGTGGAGCTGGGGTGGCCGGAGACGACGGTGGCGAGCACGCCCGCGGCGGCCGGAGTTTGGGCGATGTTGAACTAGTCACTAGCAGGCACGACGAGGGGCGTGCGGGGGTGCTACGGGCTCCTGCGAGTGCGTTGAAGACGATTGCGTGCTCGGTTGCGACCCAACGTGGCTGTGGCCACGACGGCGACGTGGGGTGGCGGCGGCGAGCTTCGGCTCCGATGGCCATGGTGGTTAGAGGACGCGGACGAGCGCGGGGAGAGGGGGAAACGGTGGCGGAGCTCACAGCGATCACAAAGAGGGGCTCGGCTTGCTCGGAGACGGCTTGGCGACGGCGAATCCGTTAATGGAGTCCGGCGGCCGTGCTCGGGGAAGACGACTCGTGGCGGCGATGTGGGGCTCCCGCGGTGGCGTGGCTCGGGGTGGAAGGAAGAGGGGGTCGAGGCAGAGCCTCTGGGCCGGTCAGAGAAGCGAGGGAGAGGCGGTGGCCGCGGTGGTGCTTGTCGACGGTGACGGCTGCGCTCGGCAGGGGATGGGGAGAGAGCCAGAGGGGGAAGAGGGGCACGGGGAGAGTGGGGAGAATGAGAGGGGGACGTGGGGGAGTGCGTGGCACTTGTAGGCGCGTCCGGGGCGTTAGCGGAAGCAGGAGGTGGCCGGCGTGTGGCCACGGGCGCCGGCCACGCGCCTCTCGTCCTCCTGGCGAAAGGAGGAGGACGACTAGCAGGGGCCAGTGGGCTGGGCCGAGCTGGGCCAGGCCAGGCGACAGGTAAGTCCTCTAACTCTCTCTCTCTTTCGGTTTGCTTTTATTTATTTCCTACTATGTGTATTGAAATAGAATAAATACTATTTCATTTCCAAAAACTCTGAAAATATTCAGAGACACATTTGGGAATATTCCCAACTGCCTAAAAATGCTTCCAAGATTATTTGAGCACTTTAAATTATTTATAGCATTTAAAATGCCCAAATTCAAATACTTATGGCTTGTTCAAAAAATCCAGAATGGCTCCATAAATTGCAAGACCATTTTTGGCAGAGGTTTTAGTCAAGACCAAAAATGGTGGGCTTTTATGAAGGGCATTTCGGGTTCATTGAAATTCCAATTGTTGGAAATTAGCATTTTCAGGGGGGGTGTTGGGGTTGATTAGGCCCCATTTCAAGTTTAAGAGAAATTTAAACATGATGCACAAGTTCAACCAACCCTAATGCATGACTAAAAGCAGGGATGTGACAACTCACCCCCACTCAAAAAAATCTCGTCCCGAGATTTAGGATCCTCCGGGAAGAAGGTGGGGTACTCGAGTCGAAGACGATCCTCCCTTTCCCAAGTGGTTTATTTCTCGGAATGGTGTGACCATTGAACCTTGAGAAACTTGATATTATGGCGTCAAGTGGTACGCTCGGTTTGATCAAGGATACGAACGGGATATTCCTGATATGAGAGGTTATCTTGTAGATCAAGCGTTTCGTGGTCCACTCCACGGATAGGATCCGCAAAGCAACGCCTGAGTTGAGAAACGTGGAAGACATCGTGAACTCTGGAAAGATGCGAAGGTAGTTCCAATTGGTAGGTAACTTCTCCTCGTTTGGCAAGAATGCGAAAGGGTCCAATGTAACGAGGAGCCAATTTGCCTTTGATACTGAAACGATGGGTTCCCTTTAACGGAGTAACCCGAAGGTAAGCCTTCTCGCCGACTTCATAAATCATGAGCTTATGTTTTCGATCATATTGGCTCTTTTGACATGATTGGGCTGTTTTCAATTTCTCACGAATAACGCGAACCTGCTCTTCTGCTTCCTGAATCATATTCGGGCCAAAGAGTTGTCTTTCCCCGGTTTCTGACCAATTAAGAGGCGTTCGACATTTTCGTCCATAGAGAACTTCGAAAGGAGTTTTTCCCAAGCTAGCTTGATAACTATTGTTATAAGCAAACTCCGCAATGGAAGGCATTTCTCCCAACCCATTCCGAACGAGATGACAGAAGCTCGGAGCATATCTTCCAGAATTTGATTGACTCGCTCTACTTGACCACTTGATTGAGGATGGAAGGCGGTGCTAAAATAGAGACGAGTTCCCATGGAATTTTGGAAACTTTCCCAAAATTGAGAGGTGAAGAGACTCCCACGGTCTGAGTTAATTTCCAATGGGACACCATGAAGAGACACTATTCGGGAGATGTATAAATCAGCTAGCTGGCTAGCGGTGATACTCTCGCGAATAGGTAGGAAATGGGCTACTTTGGAAAGACGGTCGATCACGACGAAGATGGCATTATTCGCTCTCTTGGTCCTGGGAAACCCAGTAATGAAATCCATACTGATTTTATCCCATTTCCACTCAGGAATAGCCAAAGGTTGAAGGGTGCCAGCAGGCCGTTGATGCTCTACTTTAACACGATGACAAACATCGCAATTAGCAATGTATTGAGCGATTTCTCTCTTCATCCTAGTCCACCAAAACCTCTGGCATAGGTCTTGATACATTTTAGTACTACCGGGATGAATGGCGAGAGGGGATTCATGAGCTTCCTTAAGAATCAGCTGTAACGCCCTCGATGCGACTATATCTCCCACGTGTCGAGGCATGACTTAGAGGCATAATCACATTGAAGGCATATGTCGCAAGTTAGGCAATCTTCACAAACATCCCATGTAATATAATTAATAAAAGGGGAGATAACATAGTTGGCTTACACTCGCCACGACAATCAAGTACAAAAATAGCATTACAACATCCAAACACTCATGGCCCGACTACGGCGCCAAAATAAAAGATAACCCAACATGCGACACGGTCCTGATCACCCCCAACTGGGTACCACTACTGATCATCAGGAAAAGAAACATAGTATCGTTGAGAGTCTTCGTTGAACTCCCACTTGAGCTCAAGCGCGTCACCTAGAGTGGAATCATCAGGCCCTGCATCTGGTGTAATAGTAATCTGTGAGCCACAGGGACTCAGCAATCTCGCACCCTCGCGATCAAGACTATTTAAGCTTATAGGTAAGGCAAGGTAAAAATATATGTGGAGCTGCAGCAAGCGGCTAGCATATATGGTGGCTAACTTATTCGCAAAAGAGAGCGAGAAGAGGAGGCAAAGCGCAAGCGAGAAACTAGAGAGCAACCTACGCAAACATTACTCCAACATCGTGTCCACTTCCCGGACTCCGCCGAGAAGAGGCCATCACGGTAACACACTCGGTTGATTCATTTTAATTTAAGTTAAGGTTCAAGTTATCTCCAGCCGGACATTAACAAATTCCCATCTGCCCATAACTGCGGGCACGGCTTTCAAAAGTTCAAATCCCTGCAGGGGAGTCCCAACTTAGCCCATGACAAGCTCTCACGGTCAACGAAGGAATAGACCTCCTCCCGAGACGTTCCGATCAGACTCGGTACCTCGGTTCTTCAAGACATTTCGGCAGGTTAAAACTAGACCAGCAACACCGCCCGAATGTGCCGACAAATCCCGATAGGAGCTGCACATATCTTGTTCTCAGGGCACACTCAGATAGGTCAAGCTACAAGTAAAACCAACCCTCGAGTTTCCCCGAGGTGGCCCCGCAGGCTACCTGGTTCGGACCAACACTCAGAGGAGCACTGGCCCCGGGGGGGGGGGGGTTAAAATAAGATGACCCTCGGGCTCCGGTAACCCAAGGGAAAAGAGGCTAGGTGGCAAATGGTAAAACCAAGGTTGGGCATTGCTGGAAAAGCTTTAATCAAGGCGAACTATCAAGGGGTTCCCATTATAACCCAACCGCGTAAGGAACGCAAAATCCGGGAACATAACACCGATATGACGGAAACTAGGGCGGCAAGAGTGGAACAAAACACTAGGCGAGAGGCCGAGCCTTCCACCCTTTACCAAGTATATAGATGCATTAAGATAACATGGCAATATAATGATATCCCAACAAGTAAATAAATGTTCCAACAAGGAACGGTCTCCAATCTTCACCTGCAACTAGCAACGCTATAAGAGGGGCTGAGCAAAACGGTAACATAGCCAATCAACGGTTTGCCAGAACATGGTGGGTTAGAGGTTTGACATGGCAATTTGGGAGGCTTGAAAGCAAGTGGTAGGCATCGTAGCAATGGCATAGCAAAAGAGCGAGCAATCTAGCATAGCAAAGATAGTAGTGATTTCGAGGGTATGATCATCTTGCCTGCAAAGTTGTCAGAGTTGACTGGATCCTCGAAAGCAAACTCAACGGGCTCCTCGTTAGCGAACTCGTCTCCCGGCTCTACCCAAACAAGACAAACAAGCAACAAGGACACAATCAACCACGTGCAAGGATCAAACAATAAGATGCAATGATGATATGCTATGCGGGATGCGATGCGGGATGCATATGCAAGATTTGGCAAGGTATGCATGAACCTGGCCTCAACTTGGAAAACCAAGTGTGCCATTGGAAATATGAGATGAAATCGCTTGAAAACGATATAAAGAACGCCAGAATCGGAGTTACGGTTTGGAAATGGCAAGCGATTCAAATATGACACCGGTCTGCGATTTACAGCAAGTAGCCATCTAAATGCAATGAGATGAACATGCTACAGCACCCAACATGTCAACAAAATACCTGGCAGGGATGCACTCAAGATGCTTAACAAAAGTCTAGCACTGAGCTACGGCCAAATCATCCATTAACAGGTTCAAACAAGCATGGCAAACATGCATATGGCAAACAGATTTCAGACTTAGTGAAATTAACACTTGTCTGGAATTTCAGATCAGGTAGCCCTCTTTAAAGCAACAAAACTACATGCTACAGCACCTGAACATGGCAAACTAAAGCATGGCATGGAGCTCCTCAAAGAGCTTAACAAAAGTCCCTTAGTGACCTTGAGCCAAAAGGGATCAGAAAATATACTAACAAGCATGTGAACATAGCAAAAGCATCATCAGTTTTCAGACTTAGTGAAAACTGGCACATGCTGAAACATAACTCAAGTAGGCATGTTTACGAGCTCGATGCACTCACTATGGAGCAAGTCATGATAAGATAAGCATACATCTATCAAGAACACACAAAATGCAAGCTAGACATGGCAAGAACAATAACATAGCAGGCACGTATCAACTACAACAACATCGGCAAAATTGCAAACAAGTTGACAATCTGCCCAGATGCACAAAGTAACAAAAGTAGAGCTCGATTGCCTCAAGCTAGGGTGCTCCATAATTGCAAACAAAGACATGGATGGATAAAGGACTGCAAGATTAATAAAACATCCTTACTGATCATCCTCAAAAGAGGCACGGATCGCTCGGAAACAACATGAATATATGACAACATGAGATAAGCAGCTCAAGGACTTAGTGGAAATGCTAAGTCTCTGAAATCAGAAATACCAAGTGCCTCACTTGGCAAGCTTGCACTAGGCACCACACACATCACAAAAATACATGGGTTGCACCTCTGGAGAGATGGCAAAACCCTTAACAAAACATATGTAGAGCATCAGGGCATATCATGCACACAAACAATAATCATGGCAAAAATGACAAAACTCTAAATGGAGTAGCAGATCTGACAATTAACTCAAGTAGCCCTCTTCTAACAGCATTTCGGGCATCAAGATGAACTCAAATGAAAATGATGCAATGGAATGAAATGATGTACTCTCTGAGACAAACATTTTGATATGCTATAAGCATGAATCGAAGCTCCGGATGGAAAGTTACGAGGCTATGAACATGAGCACTTGGATCAGGGAAAAAAACCGGGGACTTAGAAGAAATTAGACCTCGCGGGAAACGGGACGAGGAGGACCCGGGACGAGGAGATCCGGGGAACGGCGCGGGCGTTTGGATCGGGGACCGGTGGATCTGGTCCAACCACCAGATCCAGCCGGCGAGGGAGGAGAACTCCGGCGAGGCGGCGGCTCCAGCGACGATGGGCTCCGGCGAGAAGAGCGGGGCACGCCGGCGAGGAGAGGTGCTCGGGTCGGCCTCGCAACGTCGGATGGCGGCGGCGAGCTCGCGCGCGGCGAGGCGCGAAGGCGGCGGGCGGTGGAGGCGGCGCACGGCGGCTCGAGCCGGCTTGCTCCGGTGGCGGCGGCTCGGAGGAGGAGGCGGCGCGCTCGGGTGGCGGGGAGCGGTGCAGGCGGCGGCGCGCTGGGCCGCGGGGGCCGGCCTCGGGCCCCTGCGGGCCTGGCGGCGCGCGGGACGGTGATGTGGGCGCGGGACAGGTGGCGCTCGGCGATTGGTCGACGGCGGCGATCGGACGTGTCCGGCCCGGACGGACGTGTCCGGCCGGCCCGGAGAGGAAAAATTAGGGTTTCGGGGAAGAGGGAGATCCGGATTCGGAGGGGTTCTTTAAATAGGCAGAGAGGGAGCTAGGAGAGTCCAAATGAGGTGCGGTTTTCGGCCACGCGATCGTGATCGAACGCTCTAGATGATGGAGCAGAGTTAGGTGGGTTTTGGGCCAAATTGGAGGGGTGTTGGGCTGCAACACACACGAGGCCTTTTCAGTCCCTCGGTTAACCGTTGGAGTATCAAACGAAGTCCAAATGGTACAAAACTTGACAGGCGGTCTACCGGTAATAAACCAAGGCCGCTTGGCAAGTCTCGGTCCAATCCAGAAATGTTTAATTCCCACACACGAAAGAAAGCTAGAAATGACCACCGGAGGAGAACGAAGCGCCTGAATGCAAGACAGACAACGGGGAAAATGCTCGAATGCATGAGATGAACACGTATGCAAATGCAATGCACCTGATGACATGATATGAGATGCATGACAACGATAACAACACGCGGAGACAAAAACCCGAACCCGAGAAAATAAAATAACTTAACACCGGAAACGACAAGAGTTGGAGTACAAATTGGGAAAGTTACATCCGGGGTGTTACAACACTCCACCACTACGAAAGGATCTCGTCCCGAGATCTAGGACTGAAAGAACGCCGGGTACTCAGAACGGAGGTGATCCTCGCGTTCCCAGGTAGCTTCACGGTCGGAATGGTGTGACCACTTGACTTTGAGGAATTTGATTGACTTATTGCGAGTCTTGCGTTCAGTCTCTTCAAGAATAGCAACTAGGTGCTCACGATAGGAGAGATCTTCTTGGAGCTCAATGTCCTCGAAGTTGATGGTACGGTCAGGAGTCTTGAAGCACTTTCGGAGCTGAGAGACATGGAACACATCATGAACGTTTGCAAAGTTTGAAGGAAGCTCGAGTTGATAGGCGAGATCGCCTCTCTTGCTGACAATCTTGAAAGGTCCCACGTATCTAGGGGAAAGCTTTCCTTTGATACCGAAGCGACGAGTACCTTTCATAGGAGAGATACGGAGGTAAACATGATCTCCGATCTCGAAAGCCAAATCACGGTGCTTACTGTCATAGTAACTCTTCTGACGGGATTGGGCTGCTTTGAGGTTATCACGAATGACTTTGCACATTTCTTCTGCCTCTGTGATTAAGTCATTACCCAAAAGCTGACGTTCACCGGTTTCAGACCAGTTGAGAGGGGTATGGCACTTCCTGCCATACAGAATTTCAAATGGGGCCTTGCCCGAACTTGCTTGAAAACTGTTGTTGTAGGAGAATTCAGCATAAGGAAGACAATCCTCCCACTTCATGCCGAAGGAGATCACACAAGCCCTGAGCATATCTTCAAGAATCTGGTTGACACGCTCGACTTGACCGCTAGTTTGAGGATGGAAGGCTGTGCTGAAGCGGATGTTGGTGCCCATGGCCTTCTGAAAAGAATCCCAAAACTTGGAGGTAAAGATGCTGCCACGGTCTGAAAAGATCACCTAAGGAATACCGTGCAGAGAGACAATTCGAGAGGTATAGAGCTCCGCCAATTGAGCTGCAGTGATTGACTCTTTGATAGGCAGAAAGTGAGCCACTTTGGTGAGTTTGTCGATGACAACGAATATAGCATCATTGCCACGCTTGGACTTTGGAAACCCAGTCACGAAGTCCATCTCAATGTGGTCAAACTTCCATTCTGGAATGGCAAGAGGTTGGAGGAGACCAGCTGGCCTTTGATGTTCTGCCTTCACTCTTCTGTAGACATCACATTCATTCACAAATTGAGCAATCTTGCGCTTCATTCGAAACCAATAAGCCTGCTTAAGGTCCTGATACATCTTCGTGCTCCCAGGGTGAATGGAGAGGAGAGAATTGTGATCCTCGTTCATGATCACTTTACGAAGTCCACCTTTGGGCACAACAATACGATCCTCGAAGAAGAGAGTATCCTTGTCATCAAGGTGGTAGCACTTGTACTTGGGTTGACTCTTGGCAATCCCAATCTTCACCTTTTTCACCATAGCATCAAGAAGCTGAGCTTGGCGAATCTGGTCTTCCAAGGTAGGAGAGACTTGAAGGTTCGCGAGGAAACCTTGAGGAACAACTTGCAGATTAAGTTTGCGGAAAGCTTCACAAAGCTCGGGTTGATAAGGCTTGAGAATCAGACTGTTACAATAAGCCTTTCTGCTCAATGCATCAGCAATCACATTGGCCTTGCCTGGAGTATACTCGATACTCGGATTATACTCTTGAATCATTTCGACCCATCGAGTTTGCCTGAGGTTGAGATTAGGCTGAGTGAAGATGTACTTGAGACTCTTGTGATCAGTGAAAATGTCCACTTTTCTTCCCAATAGAAGATGTCTCCAAGTCAAGAGAGCATGCACAACTGCCGCCAACTCGAGATCATGAGTGGGGTAGTTCTTCTCATTAGGCTTCAACTGGCGAGATGTATAAGCAACAACTTTCTTCTCTTGCATCAACACTGCGCCGAGACCTTGGAGAGAGGCATCACAAAAGACCTCGTACGACTTGGATTCATCAGGCGGAGTCAGAACTGGAGCAGTGATCAATTTCTCTTTCAAAGTGTTGAAAGCAATGTCACACTCCGGAGACCAAACGTACTTGACGTGCTTCTGGAGAAGATTTGAGAGAGGCTTCACGATCTTGGAGAAGTTTTCAACGAATCTTCGGCAATAGCTTGTGAGACCGAGGAAGCTACGGAGTTGCTTCACGTTCTGAGGAGGTTCCCAATTCACAATTGCAGACACCTTCTCAGCATTCACCGCAATGCCCTTGGCAGAGATGATATGACCAAGATAAAGAACCTCATCAAGCCAAAATTCACACTTGGAGAACTTGGCGTAGAACTGATGTTCCCTGAGCTTATCGAGTACCAAACGCAAGTGCTTGGCGTGATCTTCCTTGTTCTTCGAGAAAACCAGAATGTCATCGAGATAGACCAAAACAAAGTCATTGGTGTAGGCGTTGAAGATGAAGTTCATCATGCGAGAGAACGTCGGAGGAGCGTTGACGAGGCCAAAAGACATGATAGTGTATTCATATGAACCATAGCTTGTCCTGAAAGCCGTCTTGGGAATATCTTGCTCACGGATACGAATCTGATGATAACCCATACGGAGATCAAGCTTGGAGAATACTTGGGCACCTTTGAGTTGTTCGAACAGCTCATTGATGTTGGGAAGTGGGTATTTGTTCTTGATGGTCTTCTTGTTCAATGGATGGTAATCAACACAAAGTCGGTTCGCTCCATCCTTCTTCTTCACAAAAAGAACACCACAACCCCATAGAGAAGAACTAGGCCGGATGAGACCCATTTTCTCTTGAATATCGAGTTGCTTCTTCAGCTCCTTCAACTCTTCAGGTCCGAGCTTATAAGGATGCTTGCACACAGGTTCCGTACCGGGCTTAAGATCAATAACGAATTCAACTGGCCGGTGCGGAGGCATTCCTGGGAGCTCTTCTGGAAAGACGTCTTGATATTCGCAAACGACTGGAATTTGCGAGATAGCATCCAGTTCACCCTTCTCATTGAGAGAAAACAGGCGGATAGTATCATCACGAGCGGCAAAGACAATTACATCCTCAGACGAATGAGTCAATTGAATCTGCCTGGCTGCACAATCAAGTTGAGCCTTGTGCTTAGAAAGCCAATCCATTCCAAGAATAAGATCAATATCCGAGTTACCAAGAACCATTGGGGAAGAAAGGAACTTGTAGTCGCCCAATGTGATAGTAACATCTGGCACCTCCAGACTTGCACTCAAACGTTTGCCAGGAGAAACGATATCCATTTGTTTACCCAAATGCGAAGAAACGAATTCATGCTTGGTAAAAAATGGCTTTGACATGAAACAATGCGATGCACCAGTGTCAAAAAGAACTCTTGCAGGAATATCGTTAACAGGAAGGTTACCCATGATGACATCTGATGAGTCCTCTGCCTGAGCTGCGTTCATCAAGTTGACCTTGGCGTGCTCGGGGTTATGCTTGACCACAGCTGTACTTGCCGATCTGACAGGAGGAGGAGGAGGAAGACGCCTCTGGTTGAAACACTTGTTGGCATAGTGACCCTTCTGTTGGCACTTGTTGCACGTGACCTCTGAAAGCGGACGGTGGTACGAAGCACTCGATCTTGGAGCTTGAGACGAAGTCTTGTTCTGAAAGCCAGGGTTGGGTGGGTGGGAAGAACCACTGCCACCTTTGCTCTTCTGCTGATACGGCTGACGGAACGGAGGAGGAGGAAGCCAATACTTCTACTGCTTGGCCACTTGAGTAGAGGAAGAAGGAGTAACATCTTTGACTCACTTCTTGGAAGCATCACACCTCAGTTGAGCGGCCTCTTGCTTCAATGCCATGTTGTAGAACTCATCTTACCTCAAGGGCTCAAAAAGAACAAGAGCGATCTGAATTTCTTCTCTGAGACCACCCCTGAACTGGTATATCATGCTCTTCTCATCAGGGACGTTCTGCTTGGCAAAGCGGGCGAGCTTCTGGAACAACTTGTTGTAGTCATAGACAGACAAAGAGCCTTGCTTCAGGTTGTGGAATTCCTCACGCTTACTTTCAACCACGCCCTGGGGAATATGGTGAGCTCTGAAATCTTGACGGAATTCCTCCCAAGTGATAACACGTTCACCTCTGGAATCCTTGTACTGCTGGAACCATTCTGCAGCTTGATCTTTGAGTTGGAAGGAAGCAAACTTGACGAAATCCTCAGGCCTGACGTTGCTGCACTCGAATTGCTTGCACAGATCCACGAGCCAATCGTCAGCATCGGTTGCCTCAACACAATTGCTGAAAGTCTTTGGCCCGTTAGCAAGGAACTGGTTGAGTGTAGCAAAATGATTCTGATTGTTGCCTTGGTTCCCTTGGTTGCCTTGATTGCGCTCTTGAAGAATTTGCATGATCAACTGTGTGTTTGCATTGGTTGCGGCCATCACAGCTTGCCATGCCTCCGGAGGAGGTGGAGGTGGTGGCGGATCTGGATTCGGAGTCGTGCGCGTTGGAGGAGCCATCCTAAAGATGTTGACCACCATTAGCACATTGATAGACAAAATGAAGCTGAATCCAACGGAATGAAAATTGCAACATATAGTCTTCACATCCGAACAAAATGAACGAATGCATTCCTCTTGAAATGGTCACATATCCATAAATTGAGAAGCCATGCAGAATTAAGGTAGAGAAATAAATCAACAAGGTACGGATCAAGAATGAATAATCGGTAAGAAATCCCAATCTCAAACCAATATCCGTGGAAGAAGAACTAGAGCTACAAGAATTCCCACCTACGAAACTCCCGAACCTTTCCGGTTATGCAATCAGGTGTTGGGGATACAGGGGAAGCATAATATCTCACCCAAATCTAGCAAGTCCTACATCCAGCTGTATCCATCCTTCAACACATAACCGAGAAAAACTTCGGAAACCATCTACCTCAACCTTCGAAAAGCATCCGTTATACAAGTTATGGCGATACTCCCGAACTCCCGCCCCAGTACTGGGTGGCGTCGAGGTTATCTCACCAACTAACTGCATAAAAGAGATTTTCGATGTCGGTGTACTAAACTCAGGTATTCCAGAACTGCAACGATAAAATTATGATGACAACACCTCAGAGCTCAACTCCCCGGGACACTTCCACTAAACCCCTGACAGGAGGCACCAAGACAATGTTCTCATCATAAAACCATCGGAACGATTCCAAGATACCCGCGTGATCCTAAAATTTTTTTTAGTGAAATTTGAGAAGAGAAGAGTCAAAACTCTACGTCAGGATGCCTTACCAGAGCGATGAGGAGACTAGGAAGTAAAAAGAATTCCTAAACTCTCCGATATATAATTCCTAAATGACTCAAAACATTTTTCTAGACACAACTCGGCTGCTAAAAACGATCAAGCAATTGGGCTCCTAAGGTCGGGGAAGGCTTTGATACCAACTTGTAACACCCTCGATGCGACTATATCTCCCACGTGTCGAGGCACGACTTAGAGGCATAATCGCATTGAAGGCATATGTCGCAAGTTAGGCAATCTTCACAAACATCCCATGTAATATAATTAATAAAAGGGGAGATAACATAGTTCGCTTACACTTGCCACATCAATCAAGTACAAAAATAGCATTAAAACATCCAAACACTCATGGCCCGACTACAGCGCCAAAATAAAAGATAACCCAACATGCGACACGGTCCCGATCACCCCCAACTGAGCACCACTACTGATCATCAGGAAAAGAAACATAGTATCGTTGAGAGTCTTCGTCGAACTCCCACTTGAGCTCAAGCGCGTCACCTGGAGCGGAATCATCAGGCCCTGCATCTGGTGTAATAGTAATCTGTGAGCCACAGGGACTCAGCAATCTCGCACCCTCGCGATCAAGACTATTTAAGCTTATAGGTAAGGCAAGGTAAAAATATATGTGGAGCTGCAGCAAGCGGCTAGCATATATGGTGGCTAACTTATTCGCAAAAGAGAGCGAGAAGAGGAGGCAAAGCGCGAGCGAGAAACTAGAGAGCAACCTGCGCAAACATTACTCCAACACCGTGTCCACTTCCCGGACTCCGCCGAGAAGAGGCGATCACGGTAACACACTCGGTTGATTCATTTTAATTTAAGTTAAGGTTCAAGTTATCTACAGCCGGACATTAACAAATTCCCATTTGCCCATAACTGTGGGCACGGCTTTCAAAAGTTCAAATCCCTGCAGGGGAGTCCCAACTTAGCCCATGACAAGCTCTCACGGTCAACGAAGGAATAGACCTCCACCCGAGACGTTCCGATCAGACTCGGTACCTCAGTTCTTCAAGACATTTCGGCAGGTTAAAACTAGACCAGCAACACCGCCCGAATGTGCCGACAAATCCCGATAGGAGCTGCACATATCTCGTTCTCAGGGCACACTCAGATAGGTCAAGCTACGAGTAAAACCAACCCTCGAGTTTCCCCGAGGTGGCCCCGCAGGCTGCCTGGTTCGGACCAACACTCAGAGGAGCACTGGCCCGGGGGGGGGGGGGGGTTTAAAACAAGATGACCCTCGGGCTCCGGTAACCCAAGGGAAAAGAGGCTAGGTGGAAAATGGTAAAACCAAGGTTAGGCATTGCTGGAAAAGCTTTAATCAAGGCAAACTATCAAGGGGTTCCCATTATAACCCAACCGCGTAACGAACGCAAAATCCGGGAACATAACACCGATATGACGGAAACTAGGGCGGCAAGAGTGGAACAAAACACTAGGCGAGAGGCCGAGCCTTCCACCCTTTACCAAGTATATAGATGCATTAATATAACATGGAAATATAATGATATCCCAACAAGTAAATAAATGTTCCAACAAGGAACGGTCTCCAATCTTCACCTGCAACTAGCAACGCTATAAGAGGGGCTGAGCAAAACGGTAACATAGCTAATCAACGGTTTGCTAGGACATGGTGGGTTAGAGGTTTGACATGGCAATTTGAGAGGCTTGAAAGCAAGTGGTAGGCATCGTAGCAATGGCATAGCAAAAGAGCGAGCAATCTAGCATAGCAAAGATAGTAGTGATTTTGAGGGTATGATCATCTTGCCTGCAAAGTTGTCAGAGTTGACTCGATCCTCGAAAGCAAACTCAACGGGCTCCTCGTTAGCGAACTCGTCTCCCGGCTCTACCCAAACAAGACAAACAAGCAACAAGGACACAATCAACCACGTGCAAGGATCAAACAATAAGATGCAATGATGATATGCTATGCGGGATGCGATGCGGGATGCATATGCAAGATTTGGCAAGGGATGCATGAACCTGGCCTCAACTTGGAAAACCAAGTGTGCCACTGGAAATATGAGATGAAATCGCTTGAAAACGATATAAAGAACGCCGGAATCGGAGTTACGGTTTGGAAATGGCAAGCGATTCAAATATGACACCGGTCTGCGATTTACAGCAAGTAGCCATCTAAATGCAATGAGATGAACATGCTACAGCACCCAACATGTCAACAAAATACCTGGCAGGGATGCACTCAAGATGCTTAACAAAAGTCTAGCACTGAGCTACGGCCAAATCATCCATTAACAGGTTCAAACAAGCATGGCAAACATGCATATGGCAAACAGATTTCAGACTTAGTGAAATTAACACTTGTCTGGAATTTCAGATCAGGTAGCCCTCTTCAGAGCAACAAAACTACATGCTACAGGACCTGAACATGGCAAACTAAAGCATGGCATGGAGCTACTCAAAGAGCTTAACAAAAGTCCCTTAGTGACCTTGAGCCAAAAGGGATCAGAAAATATACTAACAATCATGTGAACATAGCAAAAGCATCATCAGTTTTCAGACTTAGTGAAAACTGGCACATGCTGAAACATAACTCAAGTAGGCATGTTTACGAGCTCGATGCACTCACTATGGAGCAAGTCATGATAAGATAAGCATACATCTATCAAGAACACACAAAATGCAAGCTAGACATGGCAAGAACAATAACATAGCATGCACGGATCAACTACAACAACATCGACAAAATTGCAAACAAGTTGACAATCTGCCCAGATGCACAAAGTAACAAAAGTAGAGCTCGATTGCCTCAAGCTAGGGTGCTCCATAATTGCAAACAAAGACATGGATGGATAGAACACTGCAAGATTAATAAAACATCCTTACTGATCATCCTCAAAAGAGGCACGGATCGCTCAGAAACAACATGAATATATGACAAGATGAGATAAACAGCTCAAGGACTTAGTGGAAATGCTAAGTCCCTGAAATCAGAAATACCAAGTGCCTCACTTGGCAAGCTTGCACTAGGCACCACACACATCACAAAAATACATGGGTTGCACCTCTGGAGAGATGACAAAACCCTTAACAAAACATATGTAGAGCATCAGGGCATATCATGCACACAAACAATAATCATGGCAAAAATGACAAAACTCTAAATGGAGTAGCAGATCTGACAATTAACTCAAGTAGCCCTCTTCTAACAGCATTTCGGGCATCAAGATGAACTCAAATGAAAATTATGCAATGGAATGAAATTATGTACTGTCTGAGACGAACATTTTGATATGCTATAAGCATGAATCGGAGCTACGGATGCAAAGTTACGAGGCTATGAAAATGAGCACTTGGATCAGGGAAAAAAACCGGGGACTTAAAAGAAATTAGACCTCGCGGGAAACGGGACGAGGAGGACCCGGGACGAGGAGATCCGGGGAACGGCGCGGGCGTTTGGATCGGGGACCGGTGGATCTGGTCCAACCACCAGATCCGGCCGGCGAGGGAGGAGAACTCCGGCGAGGCGGCGGCTCCGGCGATGATGGGCTCCGGCGAGAAGAGCGGGGCACGCCGGCGAGGAGAGGTGCTCGGGCCAGCCTCGCAACGTCGGATGGCGGCGGCGAGCTCGCGCGCGGCGAGGCGCGAAGGCAGCGCACGGCAGCTCGGGCCAGCTTGCTCCGGCGGCGGCGGCTCGAAGGAGGAGGCGGCGCGCTCGGGCGGCGGGGAGCGGTGCGGGCGGGGGCGCGCTGGGCCGCGGAGGCCTGCCTCGGGCCCCGGCGGGCCTGGCGGTGCGCGGGACGGCAATGTGGGCGCGGGACAGGTGGCGCTCGGCGATTGGTCGGCAGCGGCGGATCGGACGTGTCTGGCCCGGACGGACGTGTCCGGCCGGCGCGGAGAGGAAATATTAGGGTTTCGGGGAAGAGGGAGATCCGGATTCGGAGGGGTTCTTTAAATAGGCATAGAGGGAGCCAGGAGAGTCCAAATGAGGTGCGGTTTTCGGCCACGCGATCGTGATCGAACGCTCTAGATGATGGAGCAGAGTTAGGTGGGTTTTGGGCCAAATTGGAGGGGTGTTTGGCTGCAACACACACGAGGCCTTTTCGGTCCCTCGGTTAACCGTTGGAGTATCAAACGAAGTCCAAATGGTATGAAACTTGACAGGCGGTCTACCAGTAATAAACCAAGGCTGCTTGGCAAGTCTCGGTCCAATCCGGAAATGTTCAATACCCACACACGAAAGAAAGCTAGAAATGACCACCGGAGGAGAACGAAGCGCCGGAATGCAAAACGGACAACGGGGAAAATGCTCGAATGCATGAGATGAACACGTATGCAAATGCAATGCACCTGATGACATGATATGAGATGCATGACAACGATAACAACACGCGGAGACAAAAACCCGAACCCAAGAAAATAAAATAACTTAACGCCGGAAACGACAAGAGTTGGAGTACAAATTGGGAAAGTTACATTCGGGGTGTTACATCAGCCGCCTCAGGTTTCGTGCCTTGGGAACCACTAAGCGGTTTCCAAAGTATACGACACCTTGATCATCAACGGAGAAACAATTTGCGACTCCTTTCTTAATGTTTCTCCTAATACGGGAGATTCCTGGATCTACCTTCTGTGCCTTGATGATCTGATCTGTAAGGGTAGGTTTCGACACCAGGGTGGATAGGAATCCTCGAGGAACAATGTGAAGATTGAGCTTACGAAATTCCTCGTGGAGAAGTGGTTGACTTTGTTGTAACATCAGGTTGTTACAATAAGATTTACGACTTAGCGCATCAGCCATGACATTGGCTTTGCCCGGGGTGTAAGTTATTCCTAAGTCGTAATCCGAGATCAACTCGACCCAACGTCTTTGCCTGAGATTCAAGTCCGGTTGGGTGAAGATATATTTCAAACTTTGGTGATCGGTGAAGATCTCGCAACGATTACCGAGGAGGTAATGTCGCCAAGTTTTGAGTGCATGGACTACAGCTGCAGGCTCTAGATCATGTGTGGGATAATTTTCCTCATGTGGGTGTCAGGGCCGGCCCATAGGCCGGGGCAACGGGGCGACCGCCCTGGGCCCCTGGGAGGTAGGGGCCCCGGCCCAGGTAGTAGTACAGTATACACATATTATGATGTTTCTTCTTTAGATCTAGAAAAATAAGAGGAAAAAACAAGGTCCAAGCCCACCACGTCGCTAGCACTTAGGGACCAAAATAATCGATGGGTTCGCTACGCTGTTGCAGCATTCATCGACCTACTCGGCTCTAGTCTCCTCGCCTCCTCGGCTCCTCCCCCAAATTTCTCCAAACCCTAGACAACAGCGCCACCGCTCCCGTGCACTTCCAAATTCGAGGCGCTGCTCCTTGCATCCATTAGTGGAGATCAACAGTGCTATTCCCTTCCCAATCATCTCTCTTTGCATCCTCACAATTCCCCATCAAGTAGACGTTTGAGGGATCATCATATCAGAGATGGTACGTCTACCTCCTTCACTTAATCAAGTATTCTTTTGATTTGCTGTTAAATAGCCCGGTGCTCCGCCTTTGATTGCTCCATCTGACATCTCCAATTCTTCTCTTCCTAGTTCCCACTCTTCTATTGGCCTTTTCTTCAAAGCTTCATTGGATCCAGGGATGAGAAGGGGGGACGGGGAATGAGTGTTGCAGCCTTGTAGATCTGGGATGCTACATCAACAATTCGACATCAAGCCATATGCTGATATTCAGGTGCTTTTGTTCCATGTATTGACTATTTTTCTCCAATTTTTTGGTGACATATCTTCTCGAAAATGTTTATCAGTGACAAAAGGAAGTGAAAAAAATAGAGAGATGAACTGGTAGAACCCAGAAAGGTTCGATTGACATTTTTTTAGAACAGGTAGTTCTACCAGAATCGTTTGTGCCATTGCGTGTTACGGTGGTTCGTTTGTTAGAGACATAAACTCTTGTCCAAATATATTAATAGCTTATCAAATTTTATTTACTGCACTAGTCAGTCATTGTAGCATAAGCTTAACACAGTTTCTCAAAAGTTCAAGTTATTGGGAAACTATTTGAAATCATCAATGTCACAGGAAAGGTTGAATGGTCTTGCTACATTATGCATTGAGAAAGAAAAGTTGGATGAAATAAATATTGAAGTGGTTATTGATGACTTTTCTTCCAGAAGTGTTAGGAGAAACAACAAAATCTGATCATCATATTCAGGAAGCTTTGGAGACATTTTCTTTGGGTGAAGACATCGATTGACGAACAGATTGAAGAGAATAGAAACTGATGTAAGTTCTCATGCATTAACATTATATCTCATGATAACACAAACGCTTCAAGTTGCTATCAGTTTTGACAAGGTTTTCACACTTAGAAGAGCAAGATGATGGTCTCTTTGTGCCACTTACAAGAGCAATCTTTTGTAGAATTATATTGTTTCCATACTATTGTGATATAGTAGTTCTATGGGCCGTTACAAATAAATATTTTGGGGCATGTGCTTTTTAGTTCAAATACCATCAATCTATGTTATCTACTAAATTGCTTTCGAAATACAATATATTCTAAATTTTTATTTGTCCACAAGGGCCCCATTTTGTCGTCTCGCCCCAGGGCCCCGAATATGTATGGACCGGCCCTGGTGGGTGTAATTGCCGTGAAGCATAGGCAATTACCTGACGATCTTGCATGAGTATGCAACCTAGTCCTTGTCGCGAGACGTCGCAATAGATAATAAAGTCCTTGGAGAAATCTGGTGGTACCAGTACGGGAGCAGATGTCAGGCGTATTTTCAGTTCCTGAAAGCTGAACTTGCACTGTGGGGTCCACTCGAACGTTTTATCTTTCTTGAGGAGTTCAGTTAGAGGTTTAGCAACCTTGGAGAAATTCTCGACGAAGCGGCGACAATAGCTCGCTAAGCCAAGGAAGCTCTGAACTTGCTTGACCGTCTTAGGTGGGGTCCAATCAAGGACGGCTTGAGCTCGCTCGGGATTGACAGCAATACCCTTACGAGAGATTACATGGCCTAGATAGGTCACTTCTAGCAACCAAAATTCACACTTGGAGAATTTGGCATAAAGGCGATGCTCTCGAAGTTTCGTCAATACCAGCCTTAGATGTTTGGCATGTTCCTCTTCATTCTTGGAGTAGATCAGTATGTCATCGAGGTAAACTACGACGAATTTATCCAAATACTCCATGAAGACCGAGTTCATTAACCGAGAGAAAGTGGTTGGGGCATTGGTTAAACCGAAGGACATAACGGTGTACTCGTATTGGCCATAACGAGTAACAAAGGCCGTTTTGGGAATGTCCCTGTTTCTGATTTTGATTTGATGGTAGCCCAACCTCAAATCCATCTTGGAAAAGACTGAGGATCCAGCGAGCTGATCATACAGATCGTTGATCCTGGGAAGCGGATACTTGTTCTTGATACTGACCAAGTTGACAGGTCGGTAATCTACAACCATCCGATCCGTTCCATCCTTCTTCTTGACAAAGAGGACGGGGCAAGCCCAAGGAGAGGAACTAGGACGGATGAAACCCTTTTTCAAGGACTCATCGAGTTGGTTCTTAAGCTCGGCTAGTTCTAAGGGTGCCATCTTATAGGGTCTTCTAGAAATTGGAACGGTTCCTGGAACAAGGTCTATCACGAACTCGACATCCCTGTCAGGTGGAACACCTGGCAGTTCTTCTGGAAAGACATCTGGAAAGTCTTGGACTACCGGAATATCCTCAAGGTCTGGAAGGGGGTTGGCATTTAGGGAGTAAAGCTGGCGCTTGGCCACTCAAGTTAAGACATTGACTGTCTTGCCCGATGGGTGAGTAAGTTGAACGGTTCTAGTGGCACAATCAATCTTAGCATAATGAGCTGACATCCAGTCCATACCCAAGATGATGTTAATGTCCGAGGACTTGAGAGCTATTAAGGATGCAAGGAAGACAAGTCTATCGACAAGAATTTCGTTCCCATGGCTTACTCTAGAAGTTTGCCATTTGGAACCCGGAGTTTGAATTACCATGGAAGTGGGCATGTCACAGAATGTCGTGTTATGCAATCGAGCATAGTTCTCGGATATGAATGAATGAGATGCTCCAGTATCGAAAAGAACAGATGCCGGATGGCAATTAACAAGGAGCGTACCAAGGACGACGTTAGGATCCTCATGAGCCTCCTCGGCTGAAACATAGTTGACATGGCCACGTGCAGTGGTGACCGGCTTGGCGTAGAATGTCTTTCCCGCTGGCTTACCACGGCCAACGGACTTTCCAGACTGATTGGGGTTGTTGTTCTGGGGACACTCTCGACTATAGTGACCCGGCTCTCCACACTTGAAACATGTCACAACATTGGGGCGTGGAGCAGCATTAGCAGCGGGGCCACCATAGGGCTTGGGCGGTGCAAACTGCTGGTTGGGACGAGGCGCCTCAAAGGATGGCCTCGGAATGAACCTGGGTGGCAGTGCCGTGCTTGGAATCCACACCCGGCGCTTCTGAGATCCAGAGCCGGATGAAGAGCCAAAATCACGTGAGTGCTTGCGTGAAGCGTCATAGTCAGACTGGCCTGACTCAGCACTGATGGCTTTATTGACCAACTTCTGAAAGGAGGTGCACTCGTGCAGACGAAGATCGCGGCGAAGCTCAGGGCTAAGTCCCTTGCGGAACCTTGCCTGCTTCTTAGCGTCGGTGGATACCTCTTCAGGAGCATATCGTGCCAGATTCCCAAATTCACGACTATATGCATCCACAGTCAGTCTTCCTTGGGTGAAATTGCAGAACTCTTCCCTCTTGCGATCTATGAGACCTTCCGGAATGTGATGCTCACGGAAAGCCTCACTGAATTCAGCCCAAGTAGTGATTTGGCCGACCGGGCGCATAGCTTCAAAGTTTTCCCACCAAAGGCTAGCAGGGCCTTCGAGGTGATAGGCAGCATAAGTAACCTTATCAGCTTCGGCTACGTTGGCAGAACGTAGCTTGTGGGTGATGCTGCGAAGCCAGTCATCCGCGTCGAGGGGCTCGACGGAATGGTTAAACTTTGGTGGGTACAACTTGATGAAGTCATTGATTGACACCAAGTCATTTCGCTGATGGCGTGCAGTGTTCTGCTCAATCCGCTCCAGCAAGCGGTTAGTCTCACGCTTGTTTCTTTCCGCCTCCAGCATCACTTCGGCCAGAGAAGGCGGGTGAGGCAGATTTTCACCCCTAGCTGCACTGGCTTCCCCCTGCTCCGGGGCAGCAGGGTTGCTGCGGGTGTTGACCATCCTAGGAGAAAACAAGACAACGGTTTAGATAAGGATGGCACAAACTTAGCAAGGAAGTGCAGAATGTAATGGATAACATGGAATGCTAAGATGTTCATTGCACGACATGGTAATATAGAAACTGCCATATATATACCATTGGTCATACACACCGTACATAGTTTAGTACAAGCCCAGGCTAGAGTACAACTACGGTGAAAGACATTACATCTCATCGGAGGCATTCCAAGCTCCTATACATTATTTTCCTACACCTCCGGAGCGTGATACACACCCAAGTCGTATCCCACGGTCACGCAGGACTGTGGAGAATACAACTACTACAATACTAGTGAAACTACTACTAGCTCAGACGGCTCCGTAGTAATCCTCATAGAAGTCGCCACCAAAACCTGGAAGTGGAACATGATCATCTGGGAACAGACGGTCCTGCGGAGCCTGCGGACCAAAGGGACTTGGATGTGGCCTTGGTCCCACAAGTGGTGGTAGACGGGGACCACAAGGAGGGGTGATGCCTCCCACATCGCGCCACTCCATACAATCTGGCAATCTAGACCGTACAGGGTACAGATCCCTCAGATCCATGTATCCTGCCTGTACCGCCGGTGCAAACCGAGTCAAAGTGGCCCAGTGATCAGCACGAGAGTTAAAAAGCTCCATACGCAAGGCCCGATTTTCGCGGTCCTTATCCTCGAGCATCTCGGCAGTGGTGCGGAGTAGTGACTCCTCATGTGTGGGGTCAGCATAGATAGCCTGGAGATACCCTTGCGCTCCCGGAAGTGAAGCTGGCATATAACGGAAGTCGGTGTTCCGAAGCAGGCCAGTCCGGACTCGCATGATGGTCATCATGGAATAGGCAGCATCCTGCACAGCCATCTCAACAGTAACCCCGAGTCCATAGGAACAGTGAAGGGGCTCAGTGGCTCCAGGATAAGAGGGATATATCCTGACGGTACAGAGGTACTGGCTCTGGTTGAAGTCTCGGAATTGCTCTTCGACAGTGTATTCGGGATACCAACGGTAACCCGTCTCGATCATTACCCGGACTAACATAGCAGTATGACCGGGCACATCGAGGCACCGGGTCAGGCGAACCACTTGGTTTTGAGCACGAGTGGCCATCTGAAAGCACAACCACAATGCAAAGACATTAGAATTTCTAGGGAAAATTGGACAGCATAACAGCTGTAAATGCTCAGAAAAGGATTTGAGACATCCACAACAGTTTGCAATACCACTCAACAACATCACATCAAGGTTCTGATTCAACTGGCAACATACTAAAAGTAGTAGAAACTGTACTGAGGCTTGTAACAACAATCCTATAAGCTACTACGGATTAGTAACACGTGAACCTGATAGAAGAAGAGAGCCTAGTCCTTAACCCACGTTGAATGAGAAGAGAATGACTCAGATCAGAGGGCATAAGGTAAAGGAGTAAAAGAGCCTTACGTTCCCTCCCACAATCAATTCCCCTACATATAACTAAAGCATTTCTAGACTCGACATCGACCAGTTTGGCTCAACGAACCTACAGGCAGTCCGGCTCTGATGCCAACGCTGTCAGGACCCCGATTCCAAGTCACATCGATCTAGCCGGTAACACCTCATATCACATTGCGGCCTCACGCACGGTATCCCCACGGGTGTCGCCTTACCATGGCCCGGGACCGTTTGCGCCTTTTGGCTCACGTATATGATAGTGTCGCTAGCATCCATATGACAGAGAACCCGGGCCGACATGGCTAGTCGTGAACCCAAAGCGGCACAGACCTATGGAGACAGGCATACATGAATCACATCGAGCATGTCGGTCATCAGCGTGTGAATCCGGGCTGTAGCACTGGGCTAACAGGACTCCGGGGAACCCGGGCTGTAGCAGGCTAGGCAGGACTCCGGATGTCACCGCGTGACATTTCCCCGAAGGGACAGACATAGGAACGAAGTGAAACACATGCCGGCCAGTCAAGTGTCCTGAGCAGTAGTGCTGGGCTAGCAGGACTCCGGTGAACCGGGCTGTAGCGGACTACTATGGCTCGAGGAGCACTAGACTACATTTCCCCATAAGAAAGGCTGCCAAGGATAAACAACTAGATTGTCGGATCCCACACATACCAAGCATTTCAATCATACACACAATATGCTCGATATGTGCAAATACAACATGGCATCACAACAAAACTCTACAACTCAAGTACTTTATTTAAAGGCTCCAGAGAGCCATACATAACATGTTCATACAGGTAGGGGTCACATGACCCGACACTCAAGTCATACAAGCATACAAGCACATGCGGAAGCAAATAGTCTGAGTACAGACACTAGAAAGCAAGAAGGCTTCTCGAAGCCTGTCTATCTACATAGGGCCCTCGATGGCCAGGATCACCACCTGGGTGGCAAGTCACTCATCGACGTCGAGGTCTACATAAAACCCATCGGAGGGGGCGGTGTTGTCGTCTGAAAACAGTAATTAAGCAAACATGAGTACAAAGGTACTCAGCAAGTCTTACATCAGAACCTACTATACATGCTCATTCTCAAGAAGGTGGTGGAGTTATTGCAGCAAGCCAGCTTTGACTCTTGGCTAAGCTATCCTACGAGACTCCACTAGTAAAATAGTTTTCGCACACGAGTCCACTACTCACCAACACAATACTCCACCGGGGATCCTCCCTCGTCATCCTACGAGAGGGCCATCCTCGGTACTCACACTTATCTTGAGTCTTTTAGTAGTATCCATTAACTTGTCTATGAACTGTATAGGCAACCATGTAGTCCTTTACCGCGGACGCGGCTATTCGAATAGTTTTATACCCTGCAGGGGTGTACTTCTTCATACACGCTTTCACCACTTACCGCCGTTTACACGACATGTACTCGGCAACCTTCAAGCGGAAGCCCAACGAGGGTGTCGGCCACGGCCTACCTAAACACTCAAGCCTCTAGTCCAGGTTTATCGCCTATCCAGGTTCCATCCGCAGGGAGTCCGGCCGAGGTTTCCACATACGGCCCCGAACGATGTGAACAGGGTTCCCGAGACACCAAACGGGTGACTCGGTACACCGTGCCACGGTGTATCTACCGCAACATAGCCCACCCCTAGGGTCAGCGCTACGCACGGCCGCCAACACATAACCTACAAACACCAGAAACTAATTGCAACTCCTGGACAGAGTACTAGGGTGAATAAGAAGCCGAGAGGGTCCATTGGTTTCGGGCCCAATGTATGGTAGTAACTGAATCTTAAATCACACATACAGATCTCAGTTCTTATGGACGGCCTCAATGAAACAACCCACCATGTACTCCTACATGGCCTCTCATCGATACCTTTACCAAATCATGTTCAACACATCCCTCACATTACCGACATAATCATTTCACTCTAGCCCATCACCCAGATGAACCAGACCTGACACAACTCTAAGCATAGCAGGCATAGCAAGGTAGGAAACACATACATGGCTCAATCAACTCCTACACATGCTAGTGGGTTTCATCTAGTTACTGTGGCAATGACAGGTCATGCAGAGGATAAGGGTTCAACTACCGTAGCACACAGCAGTTTGAATCGCGTTGTCTTAATGCAGTAAACAAGAGCAGAAGCGAGAACATGGGTTTGTATCGGAATGATCAATGGGTTGCTTGCCTGATGTAGTGGTAGTAGGGTACTGCCCTTCAGACGGATACTCGGGGTTATCCTCGGAGGCAGAACCTACCACGAAAGACACACCGAACATAATCAACACATGACAATATGCAACAATATGATGCATGCTATGACATGGCAAAATGAATGTGTCTTGGCCTAATGCAAGCTAAAACAGAAGGAATGAACTCATTTGAATCAAAGATTCAAATGTTAGTTCATTTAACATAGCCTTATTAGTGCATTATCTTATTTTGCTTAAACAGCAAGGTTAACTTATTTTTTCATGCACGAAACCATTACAGATGGATAGATTGAATTTTTCTGATCATTTTTCATATATAATTTGTTTGATTTGGAGCTATGGTTGATTTTCTATAATTTTTAGAAGTTTTGGCTATTTTCTGGAATTTCCTATATAAGAATAAATCCAGAAAAGAATTAATGCGTCAGCATGACGTCAGTGTGACGTCAGCGAGTCAAAGGCGCCAGGGCCAGTCAAACCTGACTGGTGGGCCCTGTCTATCAGTGTCTCAGCTAATTAACAGGATTAAGTTAGTACTAATTAACTGTTAGTGGGGCCTGGGCCCACATGTCAGTGACTAAACTAATTAAAATTAGTTAACACTAATCCTAAACTAATTAGCAGGCCAGCCCCACCTGTCATAGGCTCAGGGGGGAAGTCAACCTGGGCCCACGCGTCAGTCCACGGTCAAAAAGTGGTCAAACTCACCGGCGTTTAGCCGCCGGCGAGGCCAGACGCGGCGGAGGGGCTCGGGTTTTGCACTCCGGTGACCAAAAGGATGGCGGAGACCATCTACGTGATGCGGGGAGTGAGCCGCGTCGAGTGGTGGCAGTAGGTGGAGCTGGGGTGGCCGGAGACGACGGTGGCGAGCACGTCCGCGGCAGCCGGAGTTCGGGCGAGGTTGAACTAGTCGCTAGCAGGCACGGCGAGGGGCGTGCGGGGGTGCTACGGGCTCCTGCGAGTGCGTTGAAGACGATGGCGTGCTCGGTTGCGACCTAACGTGGCTGTGGCCACGACGGCGATGTGCGGTGGCGGCGGCGAGCTTCGGCTCCGATGGCCATGGTGGTTAGAGGACGCAGACGAGCGCGGGAAGAGGGGGAAACGGTGGCGGAGCTCACAGCGATCACGAAGAGGGGCTCAGCTTGCTCGGAGACGGCTTGGCGACGGCGAATCCGTCGATGGAGTCCGGCGGCCGTGCTCGGGGAAGACGACTCGTGGCGGCGATGTGGGGCTCCCGCGGTGGCGTGGCTCGGGGTGGAAGGAAGAGGGGGTCGAGGCGGAGCCTCTGGGCCGGTCAGAGAAGCGAGGGAGAGGCGATGGCCGCGGTGGTGCTTGTCGGCGGCGACGGCTGCGCTCGGCAAGGGATGGGGAGAGAGCCAGAGGGGGGAGAGGGGCACGGGGAGAGTGGGGAGAATGAGAGGGGGACATGGGGGAGTGCGTGGCACTCGTAGGCGCGTCCGGGGCGTCGGCGGAAGCAGGAGGTGGCCGGCGTGTGGCTGCGGGCGCCGGCCACGCGCCTCTCGTCCTCCTGGCGAGAGGAGGAGGACGACTTGCAGGCGCCAGTGGGCTGTGCCGAGCTGGGCCAAGCCAGGCGACAGGTAAGTCCTCTAACTCTCTCTCTCTTTCTGTTTGCTTTTATTTATTTCCTGCTATGTGTATTGAAATAGAATAAATACTATTTCATTTCCAAAAACTCTGAAAATATTCAGAGACACATTTGGGAATATTCCCAACTGCCTAAAAATGCTTCCAAGATTATTTGAGCACTTTAAATTATTTATAGCATTTAAAATGCCCAAATTCAAATACTTATGGCTTGTTCAAAAAATCCAGAATGACTCCATAAATTGCAAGACCATTTTTGGCAGAGGTTTTAGTCAAGACCAAAAATGGTGGGCTTTTATGAAGGGCATTTTGGGTTCATTGAAATTCCTATTGTTGGAAATTAGCATTTTCGGGGGGTGTTGGGGTTGATTAGGCCCCATTTCAAGTTTAAGAAAAAATTAAATATGATGCACAAGTTTAACCAACCCTAATGCATGACTAAAAGCAGGGATGTGACAACTTATATTTAAAAACGGAGGGAGTACATCGACTAGTATGGACTCCAACCGCAACTGTTGGAGTTCCAAAGAGCTAGCTCCACGAGAAGCCATGGCACGAGCTACTTTATTACAAGCCCGGGGGCTAAAAGAATAAACCACTGAATTAAAGTTTAAACGGAGGAATTGCCGCAGGCCTCGATATATAACACCCTTTTATGTCAGGTCGAATTCAGAACTTTGGAGTGCACACAGGAGAGTTTGGCAGTCTGTTTTCCACCTGATTATTTGCCATGCCCCATTCTGCACCTGCATTTGCTGCTTGGACACAGGCTTCGGCCTCGGCCTGAACAACACTTGACAAATGCACCAGACATTCAGGGCTCCTTTGATTTAAAGGAATTTTATAAAATTTCTGAAGGATTGAAATTTTTAGGATTCTTTCCTATGTTGGCCTTTGATTTATAGGATTGGATTTCATAAAAAAATTCTATGAAATCTTCTGTACTACATTCATAGGAAATCTAACATTCACTTCAACATTTTTTATAATTTCTTTGTTTTTCCTATGGCATCAAACATTCATTACTAATCTAAATGGGCATGCCACTTCAACCCTGTATTTTTCCTATTCCTATGTTTTCAAAATCCTACGAATCAAAGAAACCCTCGGCTCCTGATCCTCTGACTGCACCAGTCGCATCAGAACGACAAACCCCCATCCACCGCTAGCAGTCTCTGCGTTCTTTATCAAAAAAGAAGAAGCAGTCTATGCGTTGAAAGCCCCATCAGTATTAATTTTAAGCCTGTCAATCTCAGGTCGCAGCCACCTCGTACTGAGTACTGACTGGCATGACCTTGTTCAGATGAATACGCTTCTCCATCTGTGCTGAATCCCACGCAGCCTGACGCACTTGAGCAGCCATAATCCCAATCAATTAGGATCGCTTTCTCCCCAGCATTTATTTTGTTCCTCCTATGCCAACACTTCCACAACATGCATGCAACGAGCACTTTCTCTGGTTCTTCAATACTTCTCAACACATGCACAGCAGACTTTGCATTATCACACACACATCTGCAGCCTCACGTCCTCCAGATCTAGCTGCCGCCAAAGCTGCTTCACCTCTTTACATTTCACTAGTAAGCATGCACGTGCAACGCACGTCTCGCCTAACACATATAATCATATATAGGATAACTTTCCCCCAAAAAGATATATGATAAGCTTCTTGAATTTTTGAAATTTCACACGAAGTGTATAGTACCAAATTCTTGTTGCATACATTTTTTTAACAACCTCTCATTTATTCAATCAAAGTATGCAGGATTCTTTGCCGAGATAAAGTGTCTCATACATAATTTGAAACATCATTCTTCATGAATCAATATTCCTCTTGAATCAAATATCACAGATCAAGAAACCAAGTTCTTCCATATATAATAAGCTCTCTCATCTCAGGAATTAATCATACAAAAACATCTCAAGCTTTACTCCACTACTCCACTTTATGTACCAGCACAGTTCAAACGGAAATCAACCATTGTTCAAATACAAAAGGTAAGAGAGCCTAAACAGACATTACCGTGTTTCAAGTTGTGCCTTGAATTACTTAGTCCACCTTTCATAAACAAAGATGTTCTGGACATGCATGGTCTCCGACATATAATATATAATTTTGTCCGTCACTTTTTGTATGTACGTTAATACAATAATTACAAAAATATGTTTTCATGAAAATTTGCTGATATATTTTCACCTAAACAATCTGAATACTCTTTTTATGGCATGAGCCAAATTTAGACTGCATGCTTTCTAGTATGCTATCTATTTAGGAACAGACATAGTAGTCCATAACCAGGTTGATAGCACATACATCACCAAATTCTCTTCTATCGTTGAAGCAAGGTTACTTGCAAATTGCAATGCAACAAGCAGTTGGGTGTGAAAGTCCTAAGACAACAATAGCACCCCAAAGATGGAAAAGCAATCATCATGTCGTAGACATGAATATTTGATGCGTAATCATATATACATCATGTTGTCTCGTCTTCTTGCACAATGCATGTCTCGAACTCTTGACTAATACAAAAAATCAATAAAATGATTTACATTCTTATTAACAGTACATTGGTTATGATCATGCCCTTGAATGGTAGACTAACAGCAGCACTGCACTCAATTTATTATATTCCATGGGACCAACTACTATTTTGGTGCCTCCTGCCTACAGTTTGAAGTTTCACAAGTTGCCAATGCAAGTCTGTCATGGATAAGCCTAAATGTGAGCAACACTAAATTAAAAGATGGGCAATAGATGCCAATGCAAGTCTGTCATGGATAGACCTAAATGTGAGCAACACTAAATTAAAAGATGGGCAATTTGAAGTTCCTACTATTTTTACTTCAGATGCCTTCTGATGAAATTCCAAAGCATATATAATTTTTGTTCAAGCGGCACGATCATGGCACACTGCTTCAAGGTTATCTGCGGTGGCCATGGTAGCCTGCTCATGCACACTTAAATGATCGGGAATCTTCAGGCTAACGCTTGCTAGTTCCTTAATTGACTTTGTCTATGTAGCAAAAAATTGTAAAGCATGTCAAACTTTGGGGAAGTGTCAACATGGGATTGCAAATCACGATGACAAATTTGATCTGCCCCATCAAACACCAATATATGTTCCCTACGAAATTAGTAATGATTTTAGATTGTCAACATCTCATAATTTGGAATTTAAGATAACTTATAAATCAGGATGTGTCCAATAATTTAGACCTGTGAGCATTTGAAGTTTGGAGTCTCGTCCAAGTGCTGAACTCACTGCCGAGAAGTGCGAACTAAGATATTCAAACTGTTTATGTATTATTTTTGTTGCTAGATTCCGGTGCACTTAACAATAGCACCGCCACTAAAACTATGGTGCTTCCCCACCTTCTTGATCACATCCCAAGTTTGACCAGCAAAATCATTAGTGGGATAGGGAATAATGCACAACCCAAACCATCCTCAGACTCCATTTTCTACCAATACAGCTACCAAAACTGATTGTGGTAAGATACACTATCTAGGGAACTTTAATTGTTGTTACCGGCGACATTTCTTTGCAGCGGCAATTGGCATGACCATATGATGTGCTAGACAGTCAAGATGTAACGAATACCAATTCTCAGAGCACAATTTGTAGAGCTAAAAATCAAAACGAGTGGAATCTGGCTTAACAGAGTATGATGTTTTTTTCAATAGAAACGACTAATCCATGAATGTTAGTGTTAATCACACCATACCCTTATTTATTTTAGGAATACTGAAAACACATCACCGTACTGATTCCTTTGGAGTTGTTCCCTCTGCAGCTTTGTGTGCTCGCTTTCAATGGTTCAACCTGGATAGGATTTGAACAAAGGCCAGTGTTAAATCTAGTAAAAAAACTGAAACAAAATAAGATCATATATGGATGAACCGATGCATGGAGTATAGGAGCAGGGAGACTAATAGAGTGGGCTCTCGTCAATACGTTTTCTTTAAGAATCACACTACATCTCGCTAGTGAATGAGGAGAACAGAGGAAGAGGCAAACTCGGCTAGCTAGTGATCTGTACCACCCACCGTCTGCATTGGCTACAACTAAATCAATGTGTTGCTGCTAGTGAATGGTGAGATGCAGAATTGTTAGCTAGGGATCCAAAGGAAGAAGAAGCAAAAGACGCCTGCAAGTTGTGGCCACGAAGCTCTTGGGAGGATGGGACTCTTGGAAGCGAAAGCAGCAGGGGTTATCTCGTGCTCCCTTGGATTCGCCCATGGTCGTGCTCCCTGGGCAGCGCGCCACCACCCTGAGAACCTCCAGCACAGCTCGATGGCGCGGATCCGGACGCCGGCTGTGAAGTGAATCTTCCCCTGCGCACTGACACCGGGCTGCCGGCACCCTTCGCTCTGCTACGCCCGCCATGGTCGCTGCCAAAGATCGTCGGAGAAGCTCCGGCACAGCTCGATGGCGCGGATCCAGGCGCCAGCCCGTGAGGAGCATCTCCGCCCGCCACCCGGCGCTCCACGACAGCCACCTCGCCCGGGTGCGGGAGGAACCACACGCAGGGGCCTGGATCTGAGCGAGGATTACGCACTTCGCCTTTGTTTTTTATCTGGTCACAGGGAGGCATCGAAGCGGTATGTTTTGCGGGCGAGGATTGACAGACCACGGCGGTGTCTGCTCGGCAGAACATCTTATCTGAGTCGTTGATCTGAATAATAAACCATTGATGTAATGTGGGCAGTCAGATGTGTTTAGGTTAATTTGATCGGAGGGCCCTGGTTATCTTGTGTACAGTTTGCGGTGTGGTTTTAGAAGAGTTTATGTTTGCTTTTTTAATAGTAGTATAGAAAAATAGATGCGCATCATCTTCGTTTATACTCCCTCTGTTCCTAAATATTTGTCTTTTTAGAGATTTCAAATGGCTACCACATACGGATGTATATAGACATATTTTAGTGTGTAGATTCACTCATTTTGCTCCGTATGTAGTCACTTGTTGAAATCTCTAAAAAGACAAATATTTAGGAACGGAGGGAGTAGTTGGAAACAGTACTACCACGAGGTTCTGGGAGGACAGATGGCTCGGGAAGACACCCCTTGCACTCCAATATCCTTCTCTCTATAATATTGTGCAACGAAGAGAAGCTTATGTTGCAACAGTATTACAGTCCAATCCTCTGAATATCCAATTCAGAAGGACGCTAGAGGGAAATTGTTGGGAAGCCTGGCTACACTTAGTACGACGACTAATGGAGGTCGAGCTTTCTCAACAACCCGACCGGTTGAACTGGAAACTAACAAAGAATGGAGAGTTTTCGGTTAAATCCATGTATTTGGATGTTATCAACTCTACTGTTATTTCTCGCTCAAAACATGTGTGGAATGTGAAAGATGGCTTGAAGCGTATGCCTAGCAGGGACGCGTTGCGTGTTATATATAGCCATAGGTTAGGGTTTACAGGATTCGGTAGTTGGTTAGGCTTGATCCTCAAGTTAGCTATCCTACGAGATAAAGATTGAAGCTTAAACCTAACTACCGGATTACAAAGTTGATCACGCATGCAACACCAAGAGTATATATGGTTTTATATACACAACCGTATATACATACAATATATTCTAACACATCCCCTCAATCATAATTTCACCAAGTTGAGATTGTTCTTGAACTCTTCTAACTTGCGCCATGATAAGGCTTTAGTGAAACCATCTACAACTTGATCATTAGTGGGAATGAACCGAATATCAAGAAGCTTCTTAGCTACCCTTTCTCGCACAAAGTGATAATCTACCTTGATGTGTTTTGTTCTAGCATGAAACACTGGATTTGCTGACAGATATGTAGAACCAATGTTATCACACCACAACCGTGCAACAGGAGAGTGATTAACATGTAGCTCATTCAACAAGGTTTGAACCCATATCAACTCTGCCGTGGCATTAGCCAAAGCTTTGTACTCGGCTTCTATACTTGATCTTGATACAGTAGCTTTGTTTCCGTGCACTCCATGATATAAGATTTGGTCCAAAGAAAACAACAAAGTCCCCTGTTGATCTTCTATCATCAGGGCAACCTGCCCAATCAGCATCAGAGAACACACTCACCAAAGTTGACATTGACCTTGTGACTTTCAACCCTGTACTCATAGTGCCTCTTAAATATCTCAAGATTCTTTTCACTGCTGTCCAATGTGCAAAGGTGGGAGCATGCAAGAACCGACATACTTTATTGATAGGAAAAGATATATCAGGTCTTGTAAGTGTTAGATATTATAGAGCACCTACAACACTTCTATAGTTTGTAGAATCTTCAACACTTAAAGGCTCTCCTTCCTCCTTAGATAACTTTTCAGAAGTTGAGAGAGGCATATTTGACACTTTGCAATTCATCATACCTGCTTGTTTTAGCACATCTGGCACATACTTTTCTTGACTCAAGACTATGCCATCTTTAACCTTTTTTACTTCTATTCCCAAGAAATAGTGCAAATCACCAAGATCTTTAAGAGCAAAGTATCTCCTTAGATCTTCAAGCAATGCTTTGGTTGCATCCTGCGATGAGCTTGCAACAATAATATCATCAACATATACTAGCATGAAAATGGTGATTTTGCCTTTTCTGTAGAAGAACAGTGATGTGTCAGCTTTGGATGGCTGAAAACCAAGTCTTTGGAGTTTCACACTCAGCCTAGAGTACCATGCTCTAGGTGCTTGTTTCAAACCATATAAAGTCTTATCAAGTTTGCATACATAATGATACTTGTCCTTTACCACATACCCAGGTGGTTGTCTCATATACACTTCTTCCTCTAGAACGCCACGAAGAAACGCATTCTGCACATCCAATTGATGAAGACTCCAATTGTTTGATACTGCAATGGACAGAACAAGTCTAATAGTAGCTGCTTTCACAACAGGGCTAAAGGTATCTTCATAATCTATACCATATCTTTGTTTAAACCCCTTTGCAACTAGTCTAGCCTTGTATCTGTCTATTTCTCCATTTGCCTTTCTTTTAATTCTATAGACCCATTTGCAGTCAATTAAGTTTCTCCCCTTAGCTGGAGGAACTAGATGCCATGTTCTATTTTTCATGAGAGCATTATATTCCTCATTCATTGCATTTTTCCAATTTTTATTTTCCAATGCCTCTACCAAGGTATTTGGTTCTCCTGTGACAGCAAGACCAGCAAAACGACGCCCTTTGTCATACCTGACCGTACCGTCCGTACGTACTTTTGGTCTCAAAATACCATGCTGCGATCTTGTTCTTGGTGGTGATGCTGAAATCATTGCAGAGGGTGGCTGCACAGAGGATCCGGAGCCCTGCACAGCGGATCCAGAACCTGACCCGGCCGCACCAGATCCAACACGGATCCTGTTGCCATCGCCAGTGTCCGCACCTGGGCCGGCAGCCGCAAATCCGAGGCAGATGTTGTCGCCTGCATGCGACGCGTCTGATTGGCCCGGTCACCATGCGGAGGGGACTGCACCACTTGGCGTGTGGAGAGCGGTGCCTCGCTGCTTGTGGGTCCACCTGGCCCTGAGTGCGCGACAACGCCTGTGCCCACGGGCCCTCGAGGGGACATGTGTCGTGGCGACGCTGGATCACCCTCTCCTGAGGCTGATGCGGTGTGAATCCCGCCGTTCGGCGCAGCAGGCGAGGGAGGATCTTCCCGGCCCGGGATCGCCGCTGGCTGGATCCGACGCGGCACCTGAATCTGCATCGTGTTCCACACATGTCTGCTGCATAAAATCATAGCCAAAAACAGAATTTCCACCAAAATTTGCAGCAGGATTTTTATGAATATTAACTGAAAGATCAGTTGTCTGTTCACCCCCATGATCAAGAGGTTCGGATGGAGCAGTTTCTGGAAGAAGAAGAACTTCAGAACGAAGAGGAACACCGACATTTGGATTTAGTGAGGCAAATGGAAAAATAGTTTCGTCAAAGATAACATCTCGAGAGATGTTGACACGTCCTTCTTTGACATCGAGACACTTGAACCCTTTATGAAGATTGCTATAGCCAAGGAAAACACATTGTTTTGAACGGAACTCTAGCTTGTTAGCATGAAAGGGTCGGAGATTTGGCCAGCACGCACAACCAAAGGTGTGTAGGGCATGGTAGTTGGGTTTTTCATGAAACAATTTTTCCAAAGGAGTGTCAAGATTAATCACCTGGCGAGGAGTACGATTGATAAGATAGGTAGCAGCTAGAAAAGCCTCGTCCCAAAATTTTAAAGGCATGGAAGCATGAGCTAAAAGTGAGAGACCCATGTCCACAATGTGCCTATGTTTTCTCTCGGCTGACCCATTCTGTTGATGGGCATGTGGGCATGATACGTGATGTGTGATCCCTACTTGACGAAAGCATGAGTTGAGGCACTCATACTCACCGCCCCAATCCGTTTGCATGGTGATAATCTTGCGATCAAAAAGTCATTCAACTAGTGCTTGAAACTCATGAAACACTTTGAAAACTTCTGATCTATGTTTGAGGATATATATCCATGTGAATTTTCTGAAATCATCGATGAAACTCACATAATAATTTTTCTTATTAATTGAATCTCGGGCAGGCCCCCATACATCAGAGAAAACTAGCTCTAAAGGAGCTTTTGAAATACTACTAGAATTTGGGTAGGGAAGTTGATGGCTCTTACCTTGTTGGCAAGCATCACACACTCCCTCTTTATTCAACTCTTTGCTAGAAAAGGAAATTTGATTGTGTCTAAGAACATGTTAAACTATTGCCGAAGATGGATGTCCTAAACGATCGTGCCACCTCGATGGAGATATCTTGGTGGCGCCAAGTGCATGTCTGCCCGAGCTTATTGGAGCTGATGATAGGGGATAGAGTCCATTTCTACACCTGCCGTGGAGGAGGGTTTTCCTCGTTGCCTTGTCCTTGACAAAGAAAAAATGAGGATGAGTTTCAAGAAACACATGATTGTCATTAGCTAGACGATGAGCAGAGATCAAGTTTTTAGTGGCTTTGGGCACATGCATAATATTTTTGAGATGAAGATTACGAGTAGGGGTACGAACATATGCATGACCTATATGGGAAATCTTCATACCTGCACCGTTTGGCATGTTTACTTGATCATGTCCATTGTACTTGTCACAGACGGTGAGCTTGTCGAGCTCGCTGGTAATGTGGTCTGTTGCACCTGAGTCCACATAACAGTTTGTGTCCACCCCGTAGGAGGAGTTGGTGTTGACGGCTACTGCAGTTTTCTCCTTGTTGAACGAGACATCAACACGATGATAGCACTCCATGGCCGTGTGATTTGGCTTGGTGCAGATTTGGCAGAAGACCTCAGACAGATCGTTGCGGCCTCCTCCATTGCCACGGCCGCCTCCATTGCGGCCATCGTTGCCACCGCGGTCACCACCGCGGTTGGATCCACCACGTCCGCCACGAGAGACGGTGTTGGCAGAGGAGTGGGAGGACTGCCCTCCGCCTTCAAACATGGCCAGCCTGCTTTCAAAGCTGATCAGCTGCGAGTAAAGCTCGCTCACCTTGATTTGCTGAGTGCGAGCGCAGATCGTGGAGACGAAGGACACGTAGTCGTAGTCGAGTCCCGCCAGGATGTAGGACACCATGTCGTCGTCGGTGAGCGGCTTGCCCACCGATGCCATCTCATCACCGAGCGCCTTCATGCGCCCGATGTACTCGGACATCGTCGAGTTGCCCTTCTTGGTGGTGGAGAAGGCGATCCTGGTGTTGACGACGTGCGCCTGAGTTTGGGAGATGAAGATCTCCCTGATGGTGGCCCATGCTTCAGCCTCCGCGTCATAGTGTGCGACCTGAACCATGACAGGAGCTGAGATGGAGTTGAAGATGAAACTCAGCACCTGAGAGTCTCGAGCCTTGTCGGTGTCGCATGCAGGGTTGGGCACGTCTGTGGGCTTGTCGTCCTTATCGCGGAGCTTCTACTCTGGCTGCTCCCGATCTGGATCGAGGTAGGAGACGAGCTGCGCCCCACGGATGGCTGCCATGGCTTGCGCGCGCCATACTAGGAAGTTGGAGCGATGGAGTCGGTCGGCTATGGGAATGAGGGCAGGCGCGGCGACATCGGAGCTTGAGGAGGCCATGGCTACGAGAGATGTGCTTTAGAGGAGATAGGCTCTGAATACCATGAAAGATGGCTTGCAGCGTATGCCTAGCAGGGACGCGTTGCATGTTATATATAGCCATTGTTGGGGAACGTAGCATAAATTCAAAATTTTCTACGCATCACCAAGATCAATCTATGGAGTAATCTAGCAACGAGGAGAAGGAGAGTGCATCTACATACCCTTGTAGATCGCTAAGCGGAAGCGTTCAAGTGAACAGGGTTGATGGAGTCGTACTCGTCGTGATCCAAATCACCGATGATCCTAGTGCCGAACGGACGGCACCTCCGTGTTCGACACACGTACAGCCCGGTGACGTCTCCTACGCCTTGATCCAGCAAGGGGAGAAGGAGAGGTTGGGGAAGACTCCATCCAGCAGCAGCACGACGGCGTGGTGGTGGTGGAGGAGCGTGGTACTCCAGCAGGGCTTCGCCAAGCACCGCAAGAGACGAGGAGGGAGAGGGGTAGGGCTGCGCCAAGAAGGAGATGTTCTCGTGTGTATGGCAGCCCAAACCCCCCACTATATATAGGGGAAAGGGAGGGGCTGCGCCCCCACCTAGGTTTCCACCCCTAGGGGTGGCGGCCAGCCCTAGATCCCATCTAGGGGGCGGCCAAGGGGGGAGAGAGGGGGGCGCACCACTAGGTGGGCCTTAGGCCCATCTGAGCCTAGGGTTTCCCCCTTTTCCCTTCTCTCTTCGCCTTGGGCCCTGGTGGGGGGCGCACCAGCCCACCTGGGGCTGGTCCCCTCTCACACTTGGCCCACGCAGCCCTCTGGGGCAGGTAGCCCCACCTGGTGGACCCCCGGGACCCTCCCGGTGGTCCCGGTACGTTACCGATAGCACCCGAAACTTTTCCGGTGACCAAAACAGGACTTCCCATATATAAATCTTTACCTCCGGACCATTCCGGAACTCCTCGTGACGTCCGGGATCTCATCCGGGACTCCGAACAACATTCGGTAACCACGTATATCTATTCCCTATAACCCTAGCGTCATCGAACCTTAAGTGTGTAGACCCTACGGGTTCGGGAACCATGCAGACATGACCGAGACAACTCTCCGGTCAATAACCAACAGCGGGATCTGGATACCCATGTTGGCTCCCACATGTTCCACGATGATCTCATCGGATGAACCACGATGTCAAGGATTAATCAATCCCGTATACAATTCCCTTTGTCTAGCGGTACGATACTTGCCCGAGATTCGATCGTCGGTATCCCGATACCTTGTTCAATCTCGTTACCGGCAAGTCTCTTTACTCGTTCTGTAACACATCATCCCGTGATCAACTCCTTGGTCACATTGTGCACATTATGATGATGTCCTACCGAGTGGGCCCAGAGATACCTCTCCGTTTACACGGAGTGACAAATCCCAGTCTCGATTCGTGCCAACCCAACAGACACTTTCGGAGATACCTGTAGTGTACCTTTATAGCCACCCAGTTACGTTGTGACGTTTGGCACACCCAAAGCACTCCTACGGTATCCGGGAGTTGCACAATCTCATGGTCTAAGGAAATGATACTTGACATTAGAAAAGCTTTAGCATACGAACTACACGATCTTTGTGCTAGGCTTAGGATTGGGTCTTGTCCATCACATCATTCTCCTAATGATGTGATCCCGTTATCAACGACATCCAATGTCCATGGTCAGGAAACCGTAACCATCTATTGATCAACGAGCTAGTCAACTAGAGGCTTACTAGGGACATGGTGTTGTCTATGTATCCACACATGTATCTGAGTTTCCTATCAATACAATTCTAGCATGGATAATAAACGATTATCATGAACAAGGAAATATAATAATAACCAATTTATTATTGCCTCTAGGGCATATTTCCAACAGTCTCCCACTTGCACTAGAGTCAATAATCTAGTTCACATCGCCATGTGATTAACACTCACAGGTCACATCGCCATGTGACCAACATCCAAGAGTCTACTAGACTCAATGATCTAGTTCACATCACTATGTGATAAACACTCAAAGAGTTCTGGGTTTGATCATGTTATGCTTGTGAGAGAGGTTGTAGTCAACGGGTCTTGCCATATTCAGATCCCTATGTATTTCGCAAAACTTATGTCATATCGTAGATGCTGCTACCACGTTCCACTTGGAGCTATTCCAAATTGTTGCTCCATTATACGTATCCGGTATCTCTACTCAGAGCTATCCGGATAGGTGTTAAGCTTGCATCGACGTAACTCTTTACGTCGAACTCTTTATCACCTCCATAACCGAGAAACATTTCCTTATTCCTCTAAGGATAATTTTGACCGCTATCTGGTGATCTACTCCTAGATCACCTTTGTACCCTCTTGCCAGACATGTGGCAAGGCACACATCAGGTGCGGTACTCAGCATGGCATACCGTATAGAGCCTATGACAAGAGCATAGGGGACGACCTTCGTCCTTCCTCTTTCTTCTGCCGTGGTCAAGCTTTGAGTCTTACTCAACTTCACACCTTACAACTCAGGTAAGAACCCCTTCTTTGACTGATCTATTTTGAACTCCTTCAAAAACATGTCAAGGTGTGCGTTCTTTGAAAGTATCATCAGGCGTCTTGATCTATCTCTATAGATCTTGATGCCCAATATGTAAGCAGCTTTATCCAGGTCTTCCTTTGAAAATCACTCTTCAAACAACCGTTTATGCTTTCCAGAAATTCTACATTATTTCGGATCAACAATATGTCATCCACATATACTTATCAGAAATGTTGTAGTGCTCCCACTCACTTTCTTGTAAATACAAGTTTCTAGCAAACATTGTATAAACCTAAAAGCTTTGATCACTCCATCAAAGCATATATTCCGATTCCGAGATGCTTGCTCTAGTCCATAGAAGGATTGCTGGAGCCAGCATACCTTTTAGCATCCTTAGGATCGACAAAACCTTTTATTGTATCACATACAACTTTTCTTACGAAAACTGGTAAGAAAACTTGTTTTGACATCCATCTGTAAGATTTCATAATCGAAAAATACAGCTAATGCTATCATGATTCCGACGGACTTAAGCATCGCTACGGGTGAGAAATTCTCATCGTAGTCAACTCCTTGAACTTGTGAAAAGACTCTTTCCCACAAGTCGAGCTTCATAGACGGTAACATTACCGCCCACGTCCGTCTTCTTCTTAAAGATCCATTTATCTCAATGGCTTGCCGATCATCGGGCAAGTCCACCAAAGTCCATACTTTGTTCTGATATATGGATCCTATCTCGGATTTCATGGCTTCTAACCATTTGTCGGAATACGGGCCCACCATCGCTTCTCCATAGCTCGTAGGTTCATTGTTGTCTAACAACATGATATCTAAGACAGGATTACCGTACCACTTAGGAGTAGTACATATCCTTGTCGACCTACGAGGTTCGATAGCAACTTGATCCGAAGCTTCATGATCACTATCATTAACTTCCTATTCAACAGACGTAGGTGCCACAGAAAACATCTTTCTGTGTTGCATCACTCTCTGGTTGAAATAAAGGTTCGACAACCTCATCAAGTTCTATCTTCCTCCCACTCAATTCTTTCGAGAGAAACTCCTTCTCGAGAAAGGACCCGTTCTTAGCGACAAACAATTTGCCCTCGGATCTGAGATAGAAGGTATACCCAACTGTCACCTTTGGGTATCCTATGAAGATGTGTTTGTCCGCTTTGGGTTCGAGCTTCTCCGGCTGAAGCCTTAAGCATCGCAGCCCCAAACATTAAGAAACGACAACTTTGGTTTCTTGCCAAACCAATGTTCATACGACGTCGTCTCAACGGACTTAGATGGTGTCCTATCTAAAGTGAATGCAGCTGTCTCTAACGCATAACCTCAAAATGAAAACGGTAGATTGGTAAGAGACATCATAGATCGCACCATATCTCATAGGGTTCGATTACGACGTCCGGACACACCATTACCCAGTGGTGTTCCAGGTGGCTTCAACTGTGAAACAATTCCACAATGTCTTAAGTGATTGCCAAACTCATAACTCAGAAAATCCCCTTTTGATCAGATTGTGGGAACATGATCTTCTTGTTATGATGATTCTTAACTTCACTCTGAAATCGCTTGAACTTTTCAAACGTTTCAGACTTGTGCTTCATTAAGTAAATATACCTATATCTACTCAAATCGTCAGTGAAGATGAGAAAATAGCGATATCCACCGCACGCTTCAATTCTCATTGGATCACACGCATCAGCATGTATGATTTCCAACAAGTCACTTGCCCGTTTCATTGTACCTGAAAACGGGGTCTTAGTCATCCTGCCCATGAGGCATGGCTCGCATGTGTCAAGCGATTCAAAATCAAGTGACTCCAAACATCCATCGACATGGAGTTTCTTCATGCATCTTACGCCAATATGACCTAAGCGGCAGTGCCACAAGAAAGTGGTACTATCATTATTAACTCTACATCTTTTGGCGTGAACATGTGTATTACCACGACCGAGATTCAATGAACCATTCACATAGGGTGCATGACCATGAAAGGTATCATTCATGTAAACAGAATAACCATTATTCTCTAACTTAAATGAATGACCGTATTGCAATGAACATGATCTAATCATATTCATGCTCAACGTAGACACCTGATAACATTTATCTAGGTTCAATACTAATCCCGAAGGCAGATGGAGCGTGCGATGGTGATCTCATCAACTTTGGAAACACTTCCAACACACATCGTCACCTCGCCCTTAGCCAGTCTCCGTTTAGTCCGTAGCTTTTGCTTCAAGTCACCAATAATAGCAACTGAACCGGTATCCAATACCCAGGTGCTACCAGGAGTACTAGCGAGGTACACATTAATAACACGTATATACTTTGTTGAAGTTGCCAGCCTTCTTATCTACCATGCATTTGGGGTAATTCCGCTACCAGTGACCGTTCCCCTTACAATAGAAGCACTTAGTCTCGGGTTTGGGTTCAACCTTGGGTTCCTTCACTGGAGCGGCAACTGGTTTGCCATCCATGAAGTTTCCCTTCTAGCCCTTGCCCTTCTTGAAACCAGTGGTCTTGTTAAACCATCAACACTTGATGCTCCTTCTTGATTTCTACCTTTTGCGGTCTTAAGCACCGCGAACAGCTCCGGGATCAACTCCATCCCTTGCATGTCATAGTTCATCACGAAGATCTAGTAGCTTAGTGATAGTGGCTAGAGAACTCTATCAATCACTATCTTATCTGGAAGTTTAACTCCCACTTGATTTAAGTGATTGTAGCACCCAGACATTCTGAGCACATGCTCACTAGCTGAGCTATTCTCCTCCATCTTGTTGGCAAAAGAACTTGTCAGAGGTCTCACACCTCTCAACACGGGCATGAGCCTGAAATCCCAATTTCAGCTCTTGGAACATCTCATATGTTCTATGGCGTTCAAAACGTCATTGGAATCCCGATTCTAAGCCGTAAAGTATGGTGCACTAAACTATCAAGTAGTCATCAGGATGTGTCTGTCAGGTGTTCACAACATCCACAGACGACGTTGTAGGGGTTTGCACATCGAGCGGTGCATCAAAGACGTAAGCCTTCTGTGTAGCAGTGAGGACACTCCTCGGACTACGGACCTAGTCCGCATCATTGCTTACAATATCTTTCAACTTGGTCTTTCTCTAGGAACGTATTGAAACAGGGAGCTACAACGTGAGCTATTTATCTACAACATATTTGCAAAGACAATTTAGACTATGTTCATGATAATTGAGTTCATTTAATGAACTCCCACTCAGATAGACATCCCTCTAGTCATCTAAGTGAAACATGATCCGAGTCAACTAGGCCGTGTCCGATCATCACGTGAGACGGACTAGTCAACATCGGTGAACATCTTCATGTTGATCGTATCTTCTATACGACTCATGCTCGACCTTTCGGTCTTCCGTGTTCCGAGGCCATGTCTGTACATGCTAGGCTCGTCAAGTCAACCTAAGTGTTTTTGCTGTGTAAATCTGGCTTACACCCGTTGTATTCGAACGTTAGAATCTATCACACCCGATCATCACGTGGTGCTTCGAAACAACGAACCTTCGCAACGGTGCACAGTTAGGGGGAACACCTTTCTTGAAATTTTAGTGAGGGATCATCTTATTTAAGCTACCGTCGTTCTAAGCAAATAAGATGTAAAACATGATAAACATCACATGCAATCAAATAGTGACATGATATGGCCAATATCATTTTGCTCCTTTCGATCTCCATCTTCGGGGCTCCATGATCATCGTTGTCACCGGCATGACACCATGATCTCCATCATCATGATCTCCATCATCGTGTCTTCTTGAAGTTGTCTCGTCATCTATTACTTCTACTACTATGGCTAACGATTTAGCAATAAAGTAAAGTAATTACATGACGTTTATGTTGACACGCAGGTCATAAATAAATAAAGACAACTCTATGGCTCCTGCCGGTTGTCATACTCATCGATATGCAAGTCGTGATTCCTATTACAAGAACATGATCAATCTCATACATCACATATATCATTCATCACATCCGTTTGGCCATATCACATCACAAGGCATATGCTGCAAAAACAAGTTAGACATCCTCTAATTGTTGTTGCAAGTTTTTACGTGGCTGTTATAGGTTTCTAGCAAGAACATTTCTTACCTACGCCCAAACCACAACGTGATATGCCAATTTCTATTTACCCTTCATAAGGACCCTTTTCATCGAATCCGGTCCGACTAAAGTGGGAGAGACAGACACCCGCTAGCCACCTTATGCAACTAGTGCATGTCAGTCGGTGGAACCAGTCTCACGTAAGAGTACGTGTAAGGTCGGTCCGGGCCGCTTCATCCCACGATGCCGCCGAATCAAGATAAGACTAGTAACGGCAAGTAAATTGACAAAATCGACGCCCACAACTGCTTTGTGTTCTACTCGTGCATAGAAACTACGCATAGACCTAGCTCATGATGCCACTGTTGGGGAACGTAGCAGAAATTCAAAATTTTCTACGCATCACCAAGATCAATCTATGGAGTAATCTAGCAACGAGGGGAAGGAGAGTGCATCTACATACCCTTGTAGATCGCTAAGCGGAAGCGTTCAAGTGAACGGGGTTGATGGAGTCGTACTCGTCGTGATCCAAATCACCGATGATCCTAGTGCCGAACGGACGGCACCTCCGTGTTCAACACACGTACAGCCCGGTGACGTCTCCTACGCCTTGATCCAGCAAGGGGAGAAGGAGAGGTTGGGGAAGACTCCATCCAGCAGCAGCACGACGGCGTGGTGGTGGTGGAGGAGCGTGATACTCCAGCAGGGCTTCGCCAAGCACCGCAAGAGACGAGGAGGGAGAGGGGTAGGGCTGCGCCAAGAAGGAGATGTTCTCGTGTGTATGGCAGCCCAAAACCCCCACTATATATAGGGGAAAGGGAGGGGCTGCGCCCCCACCTAGGTTTCCACCCCTAGGGGTGGCGGCCAGCCCTAGATCCCATCTAGGGGGCGGCCAAGGGGGGAGAGAGGGGGGGCGCACCACTAGGTGGGCCTTAGGCCCATCTGAGCCTAGGGTTTCCCCCTTTTCCCTTTTCTCTTTGCCTTGGGCCCTGGTGGGGGGGCGCACCAGCCCACCTGGGGCTGGTCCCCCTCACACTTGGCCCACGCAGCCCTCTGGGGCAGGTAGCCCCACCTGGTGGACCCCCGGGACCCTCCCGGTGGTCCCGGTACGTTACCGATAGCACCCGAAACTTTTCCGGTGACCAAAACAGGACTTCCCATATATAAATCTTTACCTCCGGACCATTCCGGAACTCCTCGTGATGTCCGGGATCTCATCCGGGACTCCGAACAACATTCGGTAACCACGTATATCTATTCCCTATAACCCTAGCATCATCGAACCTTAAGTGTGTAGACCCTACGGGTTCGGGAACCATGCAGACATGACCAAGACAACTCTCCGGTCAATAACCAACAGCGGGATCTGGATACCCATGTTGGCTCCCACATGTTCCACGATGATCTCATCGGATGAACCACGATGTCAAGGATTTAATCAATCCCGTATACAATTTCCTTTGTCTAGCGGTACGATACTTGCCCGAGATTCGATCATCGGTATCCCGATACCTTGTTCAATCTCGTTACCGGCAAGTCTCTTTACTCGTTCCGTAACACATCATCCCGTGATCAACTCCTTGATCACATTGTGCACATTATGATGATGTCCTACCGAGTGGGCCCAGAGATACCTCTCCATTTACACGGAGTGACAAATCCCAGTCTCGATTCGTGCCAACCCAACAGACACTTTCGGAGATACCTGTAGTGAACCTTTATAGCCACCCAGTTACGTTGTGACGTTTGGCACACCCAAAGCACTCCTACGGTATCCGGGAGTTGCACAATCTCATGATCTAAGGAAATGATACTTGACATTAGAAAAGCTTTAGCATACGAACTACACGATCTTTGTGCTAGGCTTAGAATTGGGTCTTGTCCATCACATCATTCTCCTAATGATGTGATCCCGTTATCAACGACATCCAATGTCCATGGTCAGGAAACTGTAACCATCTATTGATCAACGAGCTAGTCAACTAGAGGCTTACTAGGTACATGGTGTTGTCTATGTATCCACACATGTATCTGAGTTTCCTATCAATACAATTCTAGCATGGATAATAAACGATTATCATGAACAAGGAAATATAATAATAATCAATTTATTATTGCCTCTAGGGCATATTTCCAACAGCCATAGGCTAGGGTTTACAGGATTCGGTAGTTGGTTAGGCTTCATCCTCAAGTTAGCTATCCTATGAGATAAAGATCGAAGCTTAAACCTAACTACCGGATTACAAGTTGATCACGCACGCAACACCAAGAGTATATACGGTTTTATATACACAACCGTATATACATACAATATATTCTAACAGAATGTCCCTTGGCAAAAAATTTGTGGCGGACGGTGTACTTAGCTTTTAATATTACTCCTCCGAATACCATCAACACGTTATTTGGGACGTGGTTAGATGGGTTAGACTCCGAAAGTGCGAGATATATCCGTGTTGGAGTATGTGCTTTATTATGGGTTGTATGGAACTGCAAAAACGATTTGGTTTTTAACAGAACAGCAAATATTCATTTCTTGCAGGTTATCTTTCAGGCTACTACATTGATCCGTATGTGGTCGCTACTCACTCCGACGGAGGCCAGGGAGCGTTTGGTTACTGGATCTGTCCGATGGAAGATGGTAGCTCGGGATATCTTCAACCGGTTTGGATGGCGGTCATGTAATAGGATAGGGTTTTAGGTTCCCATCTTATATTTTTTTGCCTGCCGGTTGTGGCTTTTCCTGTCATGATGCTTTTGCTCTTTGTGAGCTTTTCTGCTTTTCAGATCGGACGATCTTTGTGGAACCTTTTTGATTATTATTAATAATATGGCCGTATGCATCGTTCTGATGCAGAGGCGAGGGTCTGTCCCCTTTTCGGAAAAAAATAACCATCTTCGTTTAATCTCCGGCAACACACACAAAGTTTCTCACAATCCATTCCCCTACGACTAATATTCACTTTCAGTGGAAGACTGCTATGAGCAAATCTCCACATGAATTTCTTAACTTTAGGCTGACAGGGGTACTCCAAATTTCATTCCACTGGAACTCATCTTGATCACTGGTAGAAGAGGAAACTGGCTCACCCTCTCCGCAATGTATAGCCGGTACGCTGACTTGACTAAAAAGAAGCCCTTCCTATCATAGTGTGTCCTCAAAGTCTTTCCGGATGGGTGTTGCCAAAATAATCCGAGCATCCTCCTCCCAGAAAATATCCCTGACCAACATCTCATCCCACATCATGGTAGTAGGATCGATTAATTCCGAGACTTTCGTGAGAATGCATTGTCCCCTCGGAGTACATGGCTGATGCGACCCGTCTCTTGCGAGCCAAGGATCCTGCCATATGTTTACGTTAGACCCATCACCAATTCTGTAAATGAGACCTTTTTTTAGTACCTCAGGCCCTCTAAGTATACATACTTCTCCAAGTATAAGAAATACCGGGTTTACTTTCAGTCTCAAGGATAAAGATGAATGTTGGAAAGTACTTTGCCTTCAGTACACGAGCACAAAGAGAATCTGGTTCAATGAGACCGGCGTGGATTTGGTCGAGGAACTGACCGGGGTTTGGGGTAGAACCTTTTTTTTTAGACAGTTTGGGGAAGAACATTTTTTTTCTTTTTTTCGAGAAAAGTTTGGGGAAGTGCTGGGAGCGTCAGGAGCGCTCTATATGGGCCGCCCACCCTAGCTTCGACCATCACAGGCTTTCGGCCCCGTAACCACTTGGGCCAAGGCCTCCCAATCTTTCCACCCCTAAGAAAAATGCCATTCCTTCCAGAGTCGATGAGGATAAGGAAAGCTGCGTCGGCCACCGCCGGTGCGGCGCGCCGGTCGAGAGGCGTACAGGCCTCGGAGGAAGCAACCGGCTCAGCCCGTGGTGGCGCAATGGCAGCTGCTCGTCGCGGAGCCGATGCGAGCAAGGGCGGGCGGCGCTCCGGCCGTGCTGTGGCGTCGACCTGTCCGTTGAATCCAAGGCCATTCCAGGGCCTTCAAAGTCCCGGCTTGAGCAAAGGTGCTAACCTGCATTTGGATTCCTGCTCTGAACTTAATTTGCAGTATAGGTTATTCGCTTGAGGTGCAAAGGGGGGCATATTGAGTTCAGTGTACAATTTATTTGATGAATGACACAAATGGCGTGTGCCACAGTGACATGAAGTGTACAATTTGGTTAATGAATCAAATGGCGTGTGCTACAGCTACATGAACTAAATCATGACTATAGTATTTTGCAACGTTTTGGACACATAATTTTTTTTAACTGATCAAACAGCAGAAGGTGTTAATCTTATTCAGTAGGATATTATATCATGGATGGCTTCTGAAAGTAAAAGTCTGATTAAACTCTTTTATCAACAAAAAAAGGTACTATACATTTAGTACGGCATATTAAGTTGCAGGACATGGGTAGGGGTGAGGACGGTTCCCCCTCTGTTATTCACAACTTCTCTCATATAATAAACTCATATGGAGTACAAGTTATTATGAATAACCACACAAAAGATCAGCTCATGGAGAGCAAGCCATAAAGTATACAATTAAGCTGTACTAAGACCTGCATATACTAACGGCCATCAACTGTTGTGATACTCACTGCATTCACAGAGTTTGATGTAATCTCCCTTCCTTCTTCGTCCGCACAAGTACCTTGAGCAAAATACACAGGTTGCTTTGGAGCTGGAAGTGGTGCGCTTCGTTCTCGAACATAAACATAACCGATGACATAAGTGGCCTATCCCTAGCATGGTCCTGAACACACAAGAGTCCCACATGAATACAACGCAGAACTTCATGAAGTCGGAAACTTGCAACAAAGGAAGAGTCCACAAGTTCAATGGCGTTTCCATCTTCCCACAGTCTCCATGCCTGAGCAATAGAGTGAGGTCAACATCAAGTTACTAACTTTACTGTTGGGAAAGGGGGGAGGGGGAGATTGAAAATATCTTGTAATCATACTGACATAAGTGATAAGGCTAGAAAAGTTTGTTATGAGCTGAGGTGAATTGATCTTCAAGCCACTGACAATCTCTAAGAGAAGAACACCGAAGCTATATGTGTCTGATTTTACAGAAAAAGCACCTCCCATCGCATATTCAGGCGACATATAACCACTGTTAAACATTAAACAAGTCAAGGAGTCCTCAAAACAAACTGTAGCAAACCATAAAATAGCAATGTCAAGGATTTGTTGGTAAACCAATTACTTACTATGTCCCAATGACCCTGGTAGTGTTTGCTTGGTTTTGGTTTGTAGCGAAAATTCTTGCCATACCAAAATCTGAAATTTTCGGATTCATTTCCGTGTCCAACAAGATGTTGCTTGCTTTGAGATCTCTGTGAATTATTGTTAATCTTGAATCTTGATGGAGATAAAGAAGACCTCTTGCTATTCCTTTAATTATTTTCAACCGTGTCGACCAATCAAGCACATGTTTTCATGAAGCATCTTTCATGTTTGATATAAAATGAAGCTTGTCAACATGATTAAAACTTTGGTTACTTTAAAGAATTTTCTAATGTGCATTCAACAAAAGATAAAAGAGATTTACCGAAAAGAAAAACATCCAAGCTTTTGTTAGGTAAGTATTCGTAGATCAGTAACTTCTCGTCTTCATGAATGCACGACCCAAGAAGTCCGACTAGGTTCTTGTGCTGCAGCTTGGCAATTAGAATTACTTCATTTTTGAACTCCACTATACCTTGTCCGGAGCTCTGACTAAGCCTTTTTACAGCAACCTCATTTCCACCTTCAAGTGTGCCCTACATGAGCGCATATTTTTCACTTGAACAGGTTGGACACCGACTTTTTTTTTACTTCTAATAAAGATACCTTTTCACAAAAAGAAGTACTCCCTCCATCCCGAAGTTGTACTAAATCAACGACATTTATTTTGGGACGGAGGGAGTATATTTTAACCCCTTTTAATTCTGATCCCACAAGATATTATTCAACTCTAAAATTGTTTCCGTTATGCCCTTGAATATCAAAACTAGTGCAAATCACCAACTCAACCAGACCACACTGATTTTGGACTATGTGGCATCAACATGGACATATATTTCAGCAATTCCATATTACTAATAGGTGATCCCCACTAACCAATTTCCCACAACATGTCAACTCAACATGCAACCATGCGTAGGAAGCGGCCGACCTCAACATGCAACCGTGCATGGAAAAAAAATGCCCCATTCCATTATGCTGCTTATTTTCAATAATCTAATCCCATATATTACTAAATAGGTGACCCCCACTAACCTATTTCTCTCAATAATTTTATAGTTGGATAAAAATGATTTGAGAATCAAGGGTGTTTTAGGAGTCAGACAACAATTGAAGTGTAAAATATGTTTGTTTGATCTTCTGTTGAAACACATTCTGATAACCACAATCTATTACCTTGTAAACATTGCCAAAACCTCCCCGTCCAAGCAAGTTGGAATCAGCGAAAAAATTTGTTGCTGAAAGGATGTCTCCATAGCTAACAAATGGAAATTCCGTATGTTTGCCTTCGAGATTGTTGGATGTGCTAAAGTATCCTCGTGACAGTTTCTTCTGCTTTTCCTTCTTTTGCAATGTGCCTGCTTGTTAGGACATCAAATTTTTACTTAACATTTACACTAGTGTCATATATAAAAACAAGAGGACATTTGTTACTCTACCTCTATATTTGTACATCCAGACAAGGCATACGCATGGTAGTAGCAGCACACATGCTATAATCAGGATTATAATCTTTACTGAACTGATCCCCTTATAAACTGCAGAAATGCAACAAACCAAAATTTTGGAATTTACTTGAATATAAGTACCATGATGGGTCTGTGCAATTAAACTAAGTGTCTAGACTAACATAAATTTTTTTGAGCATCAGTACAGACACAAGCGCTCATATACACGCGCATACACTCACCCCTATGAACGCACACACGCACACCCTACCCCTATGAGCACCTCCGAGAGACTGAGCCGGCATATCATCTTTAGATTTACGAAGTCACCGTAGGCGCCTCGTCATCAACGGAATGTCTCCTCCCACTGAAAGCGCATCGCCGGAATCCTGAAATAAATCCAGGAATAATGCGAGCACCAGGATTTGAACCCTGGTGGGTTGGGGATACCACTGTCCACCTAACCAACTCAATCACAGGTTGATTAGCTAGACTAACATAATTTAGCTAACTGGGCTACCACGGTTTGCGGTAAAATAAAGATTTGATCGTTTTAAAAGAGTATTTATGCTCGTGTATAGAAACTACCCCTCCAAATTAAATAATGTATATTTGGCTAGTGTCAGGCCATGGCAGTAACTGGCTATTTCCTCATGGAAAAGCTAAGACATGAATCTCCTGCTGCCCCCTCAACCCAGGATGGCGACCTCCTTCCATCGCCGCCGAGGCACTAGCCACCGCGGGGAGCGCCCTACCGTGCCGCTGTAGCCGCGGACGACGCCGTCGCCTCCTCCTGGTGCCGGGCCAGGACGAACAAGTCGATTGGGATCGGAGCTACGGTGTGGCTTCTCCATTCGCGCCCGGATTGCTCTACTAGAGATGTATCGCGGCGACCGACGTGGATTTGGTCGAGGAGACGATGACGAGGGTTTGGGGAAGAATGTGTTTTTTTAAACTCCGCCTATATTGTCTCAACATAGTCGGTTCCAAGCCCGGGTAAAGGAGGAGGGTTGTGATAGGCTTGGCGAGCCAACGTAAAAACTCAGCCACTCTTATGGAGATGAAACCCAAAAGATTTTTGTTGGGGCGTAACCCTCTCAGCGACGCGCCACATCGGAACCAGGGTGTGGTGGAAAATGGGTAAGGGTCGGGCCGTCACCCCCCAAGTGGCGCGCCGTATATTGATCCGGATACGGTGGCAAGTGAATGAGGATCGGGTCGTCGCATCCTTAGTGGCGCGCTACATCGGCGCCCGGATGTAGTGGAAAATGAGCAAGGGTCTTCGCATTTGACTCGACGAGTGAGAAGGGTAAGGAAGCTAGCCGAGCCTAGGAGGATTCGCTTAGGTAGCTGGAACGTAGGGTCTCTGACAAGGAAGCTTCGGGAGCTAGTTGATGCAGCGGTGAGGAGAGGTGTTGATATCCTTTGCGTCCAAGAAACAAAATGGAGAGGACAGAAGGCGAAGGAGGTGGAGGATACCGGCTTCAAGCTGTGGTATACACGGGGACGGCTGTGAACAGAAATGGCGTAGGCATCTTGATCAACAAGAGCCTCAAGTATGGAGTGGTAGACGTCAAGAGACGTGGGGACCGGATTATCCTGGTCGAGCTGGTAGTTGAGGACTTGGTTCTCAATGTTATCAGCGTGTATGCCCCGCAAGTAGGCCACAATGAGAACATCAAGAGGGAGTTCTGGGAAGGCCTGGAAGACATGGTTAGGAGTGTACCGATTGGTGAGAAGCTCTTCATAGAAGGAGACCTCAATGGTCACGTGGGTGCATCTAACACGGGTTTTGAAGGGGCACATGGGGGCTTTGGCTATGGCATCAGGAATCAAGAAGGAGAAGATATCTTAAGCTTTGCTCTAGCCTACAACATGATTGTAGCTAACACCCTCTTTAGAAAGAGAGAATCACATCTGGTGACTTTTAGTAGTGGCCAACACTCTAGCCAAATTGATTTCATCCTCTCGAGAAGAGAAGATAGGCGTGTGTGCCTAAACTGTAAGGTGATACCTGGAGAGAGTGTTGTATCCTAGCATAAGCTGGTGGTTGCTGACTTCCGCTTTCGGATTCGTGTCCAGCGGGATAAGCGTGCCAAAGTCGCTAGAACGAAGTGGTGGAAGCTCAAGGGGGAGGTAGCTCAGGTGTTCAAGGAGAGGGTCATTAAGGAGGGCCCTTGGGAGGAAGGAGGGGATGCGGACAATGTGTGGATGAAGATGGCGACTTGCAATCGTAAGGTGGCCTCGGAGGAGTTTGGAGTGTCCAGGGGAAGGAGAAGCGAAGATAAGGATACCTGGTGGTGGAATGATGATGTCTAGAAGGCGATTAAAAAGAAGAAAGAATGCTTCAGACGCCTATACCTGGATAGGAGTGCAGACAACATAGAGAAGTACAAGATGGCGAAGAAGGCCGCAAAGTGAGCTGTTGGTGAAGCAAGGGGTCGGGCATATGAGGACCTCTACCAACGGTTAGGCACGAAGGAAGGTGAAAGGGACATCTATAAGATGGCCAAGATCCGAGAGAGGAAGACGAGGAATATTGGCCAAGTCAAATGCATCAAGGACGGAGTAGGCCAACTCTTGGTGAAGGAAGAGGAGATTAAGCATAGATGGCGGGAGTACTTCGACAAGCTGTTCAATGGGGAGAATGAGAGTTCTACCACTGAACTGGGAGACTCCTTTGATGAGACCAGCATGCGTTTTGTTCGGCAAATCCAGGAGTCTGAGGTGAAGGAGGCTTTAAAAAGGATGAAAGGAGGCAAGGCGATGGGCCCTGATTGTATCCCCATTGAGGTGTGGAAAGGTCTTGGGGACATAGCGATAGTATGGCTAACCAAGCTTTTCAACCTCATTTTTCGGGCAAACAAGATGCCAGAAGAATGGAGACAGAGTATATTAGTACCAATCTTCAAGAACAAGGGGGATGTTCAGAGTTGTACTAATTACCGTGGAATTAAACTGATGAGCCATACAATGAAGCTATGGGAGAGAGTCATTGAGCACCGCTTAAGAAGAATGACAAGCGTGACCAAAAATCAGTTTGGTTTCATGCCTGGGAGGTTGACCATGGAAGCCATTTTCTTGGTACGACAACTTATGGAGAGATATAGGGAGCAAAAGAAGGACTTGCATATGGTGTTCATTGACTTGGAGAAGGCCTATGATAAGATACCGCGGAATGTCATGTGGTGGTCCTTGGAGAAACACAAAGTCCCAGCAAAGTACATTACCCTCATCAAGGACATGTACGATAATGTTGTGACAAGTGTTCGAACAAGTGATGTCGACACCGATGACTTCCCGATTAAGATAGGACTGCATCAGGGGTCAGCTTTGAGCCCTTATCTTTTTGCATTGGTGATGGATGAGGTCACAAGGGATATACAAGGAGATATCCCATGGTGTATGCTCTTTGCGGATGATGTGGTGCTAGTTGACGATAGTCGGATGGGGGTAAATAGGAAGTTAGAGTTATGAAGACAAACCTTGGAATCGAAAGGGTTTAGGCTTAGTAGAACTAAAACCGAGTACATGATGTGCGGTTTCAGTACTACTAGGTGTGAGGAGGAGGAGGTTAGCCTTGATGGCCAGGTGGTACCTCGGAAGGACACCTTTCGGTATTTGGGGTCAATGTTGCAGGAGGATGGGGGTATTGATGAAGATGTGAACCATCGAATCAAAGCCGGATGGATGAAGTGGCGCCAAGCTTCTGGCATTCTTTGTGACAAGAGAGTGCCACAAAAGCTAAAAGGCAAGTTCTACAGGACGGCAGTTCGACCCGCAATGTTGTATGGCGCGGAGTGTTGGCCGACTAAAAGGCGACATGTTCAACAGTTAAGTGTGGCGGAGATGCGTATGTTGAGATGGATGTGTGGCCACACAAGGAAGGATCGAGTTCGGAATGATGATATACGAGATAGAGTTGGGGTAGCACCAATTGAGGAGAAGCTTGTCCAACGTCGTCTGAGATGGTTTGGGTATATTCAGCGCAGGCCTCCAGAAGCTCCAGTGCATAGCGGATGGCTAAAGCGTGCGGAGAATGTCAAGAGAGGGCGGGGTAGACCGAATTTGACATGGAAGGAGTCCGTTAAGAGAGACCTGAAGGATTGGAGTATCACCAAAGAGCTAACTATGGACAGGGATGCGTGGAAGCTTGCTATCCATGTGCCAGAGCCATGAGTTGGTTGCGAGATCTTATGAGTTTCACCTCTAGCCTACCCTAATTTGCTTGAGACTAAAGGCTTTATTGTTGTTGTTGTTGTTGTTTTTTAAGTTGGGGAGCAACGAGCGGTCGATATGGGCCTCCAAACCGTGGACCATCACGGACTTTCGGCCTCGTAAGCACTTCAGTCGACACGGAAGGGATGGGCCAAGGCCTGCCTACCACACTACAACTGCCATCTTCTATATCTAAATAGTTATAGTCCTCACTAGTTTATTTCTTTCAACATGCAAGCATGCCACCTCATCATTCAATAAGGATGAGAAAAGGCACACCTTAACATGCACCCATGCATATGTAAATGCTACCTCAACATGCAAACTTGTATGGAAATTTCATTTTATTAACATTTAATAAGTATTTATAATTATACAATAATTTTACACAATAAACCATTTGTTTTACTTTAGTTATCATATTATTCCAAATCTTCATGTTCCATATAAGCAAATCTCTTTAGAATATATTGTAAAATATTCCCGCAACAACGTGCGGGGTTTCATCTAGTTCTTTGAGAGGATGAGGATGAGGAAACCTGCGTCGGCCACCACCAGTGCGGTGCGTCGGTCGAGATGTACATGCCTCGGAGGAAGCAACCGGCCAGCAGCCTGTGTTGGCGCCGTGGCAGCCGATGCGACCAAGGGCGGTCCGGCTGTCCGTTGAATCCAAAGCAATTTAGAGCATCTCCAGCCGCGCCACCAACAGGCCCTCTCCAGACGTTTTTTCCGCGCAGGCGCCCAAAAATCGGTCCAGTCGCGTCCTTAGAAGCCTGTTTTTCGTGGGTTTAGGCCGAAACTGGTGCCTGCGGCCTCAGGCCGAACCCGACGCGCTGGGGGCGCCGGGGTGAGCGGTTTTGGTGCGAAAGAGCCACGGGCCTGCCGAGTCAGCGACACATGCCTTGTCTTCCCCAGAACGCCTCGGTTTCTCGCAGGGAATCAATGATAAGGCTGACCGGCGGCAGCCTTGTCATTGATTCCTCACGAACGGCGCGTCACGGGCGGGCGGGCGCGGTGACGCCTCCCTTTCCACCACGCGTACACACGGCACGGGGCTATAAAACTTGCGGCTCCCCCTCGCCGCTGGCCACACCAGCCCGAGCCCAAACCAGCCGCCGAGCTCTGCATCTCTTCCGTCCACCGCCAACCTCTGCCTATCTCTCCTTCCCTCCCCTTCCTAGCGATGGTCGAACGCTTCCCCGGTGACACGGCGGAGGTCAATGGCTTCGGCCGCCACTCACTCCACGAGTGGGAGGCGCACCTCCTCTTCGAGGCCAACATCCCGGCACCGTCGGACATGTGCGCCGGGACGACGGGGTGGAGGCTCAGCAATGGGGGCGTCCCCATCCCCTCGGTGCCCGACGTCGACGCGCGCCCCGACATCTTCGCCACCTAGGTCGACCGCGTGTGGGCGTCCCTGCCGGAGGAGCAGCGTGCCCTCCCCCAGTACACCGCCGACAACCATGCGTCGTGGGTGGCATACTTCTAGCGTTGGCAGGCGCAACGGCTGGCGTCCACCAATGGGGTGCCGGTGGTGGGCAGCGTCAAGAACAGCGATGGGCGCCGCGTATGGTGGGGCGTCCCCAGCCGCACGCTCTACGACCTCGAGGGCGGCAATAACCCACCGATGGCATACCCTGCCGTGGCGGCTGCCCCACCCCTGGAATACCCTGCCGCGGCGCCCCCCCCCCCCCTGCCGGAGCGCCGGGCAATGGGTGCCTAGGAGGTTCGGATCCTCCTCATCTTCCTCCTCTCAGTCCTCCTCCCGCTCCTCCCCCATTCCTCCGGCTCGCCGACGCTGTTCGGCATCAAGGCCGAGCCCGCCGTGGAGACGCCACTCGGTCGGCGCACCCGCAGCGCCGGCATCGTCAACAACGAGGGCGGCCGGCGCGCCTCCTCGTTGGTTCGTCTGCGCTACGTTAAGCCAAAGACGGAGCCTGGGCTCGCCGCCGTCAAGACGGAGCCGGGGCTCCCCATCGTGAAGACGGTGCCCGGGCTCGCCGACGGCGTCAAGGAGGAGGAGCTCGATGATGCGGCGACCCTCAAATGGGTGCGTGAAGACTGGGCACGCACGGAGCTAGAGCGCCAGCGCCTCGCCTACGAGTGGTTCGAAGCTCGGCGCCGTGGCCGGGACAAGGGAGGCGTCGTATTCTTCGACGACAGCGATGATGACACGCCGCCGCTACCGGTCTGCCAGGACGACGTCGGGTAGGGGTCCAGCATGGGCGGCCACGTTAAGAAGGAGAAGGCCGCCGCCGACGATGAGGATGGCGGTGACGTCGGCGACTTCTTCGCCGCTTAGTTAGTTTTTTTAATAACCTATGTAACATCGAACATGTTGAATATATGTCAAGTTTGCCAAACTTTAGCCGAACATTTTGTCCAATTTGCCGAACTTTGCTGAATTCCGTTTTTTAAAACCCGTGTCTGGGGTGACCCTGGGGCGAGCGGCTAGGAACCCGCTCGCCCCCATGCCGATTTTAGTGCCGGCTCGCGCCTTGTGGCGGTTTTACGCGCCCCCTTGGGGGCCAATGGCTGGAGATGCTCTTAGCAGAGCAGACATCATCAGGCTTACAAAATGGTGGAGCAGGTCTGCCCAGGTCTTGTTTGATGAAATGTGGAGCAGGACACAAGATGCCTTCATAGTCCCGGCTTGAGCAAAGGTACTGACCCGCATTTGGATTCCTGTTCTACGTAATTTGTATAGTCATTTGGTTGAGGTAGAAAGGAGGTGAGTTCAGTGTACAATTTGTTTGTTGAATGAAACAACTGGTGTTTTGCCACAGTGACGTGAAGCGCACAATTTGCTTAATGAATCAAATGTCATGTGCTACAGTTACATGAACTAAATCATGACTATAGTATTACGTAATGTTTTGAACACATTTTTTTAACTGATCAAACAACAGCAGGTGATAGTCTTGTTTATTAGGATATTATATCATGGATGGCTTCTGAAAGTAAAAAAATTCTGATTAAACTCTTTTATCAAAAAAAAATCTGAAGGTACTATACATTTAGTACGGCATATTGAGTTGCAGGGCAGGGGTAGGGGTGAGGACGACCCCCCTCTGTTAATCAAAACTTTTCTTATATAATAAACTCATCTACAAGTTATTGTAAATAACCACACAAAAAATCAGTTCATGGAGAGCAAGCCATAAAGTATACAATTATGTTGTACTAAGATCTCTAATCTCTAACGTCCATCAACTGTTGTGATACTCACTGTATTCACTGAATTTGTTGTAATCTCCCTTCCTTCTTTTGCGCAAGTACTTAGAGCAAAATATACAAGTTGCTTTGGAGCGGGCGGTGCACTTTCGTTCTCTAACATAAACATAACCGGTGACATAAGTGGCCTATCCCTAGCATGGTCGTGAACACACAAGAGTCCCACGTGAATACAACACAGAGCTCCTTGAAGTTGGCAACTTGCAACAAAGGAAGAGTCCACAAGTTCAATTGCGTTTCCATCTTCCCACAATCTCCATGCCTGAGCAATTAGAATGAGGTCAACATCAAGTTACGAACTTTTCTGATGGGAAAGGAGGGAGGGGAGATTGAAAATATCTTGTAATCATACTTACATAAGTGATAAGGCTAGAAAAGTTTGTTATGAGCTGAGGTGAATTGATCTTCAAGCCACTAACAATCTCTAAGAGAAGAACACAGAAGCTATATGTGTCTGATTTTACAAAAAAAGCACCTCCCATCGCATATTCAGGCCACATGTACCCACTGTTTAAACATTAAACAAGTCAAGGAATCCACCAAATGAACTATACGAAACTATAAAATAGCAATGTCAAGGGTTTGTTGGTTAACAATTACTTACTATGTCCCAACGACCTGGGTAGTGTTTGCTTGGTTTTGGTTTGTAGCAAAAATTCTTGACATACCAAAATCTGAAATTTTGGGAGTCATTTCTGTGTCCAACAAGAAGTTGCTTGCTTCGAGATCTCTATGAATTATTGTTAATCTTGAATCTTGATGGAGATAAAGAAGACCTCTTGCTATTCCTTTAATTATTTTGAACTGTGTCGACCAATCAAGCACATGTTTCCGTGAAGCATCTTTCATGTTTAATATGAGATGAAGCTTGTCAAATGAATAGCACTTTGGTTCATTTAAAGAACTTTCTAATGTGCATTTAACAAAAGAGAAGGATATACCAAATAGAAAAGCATCCAAGCTTTTGTTAGGTAAGTATTCATAGATCAGTAACTTCTCATCTTCATGAATGCACGATCCAAGAAGTCTGACTAGGTTCTTGTGCTGCAGCTTTGCAATTAGGATTACTTCATTTTTAAACTCCACTATACCTTGTCCGGTACTCTGACTAAGCCTCTTCACAGCAACCTCATTTCCACCTTCCAGTATGCCATACATGAGCGCATATTTTTCACTTGAACAAGTTGGAACCGACTTTTCTTACTTCTAAAGTTACCCTTTCACGGGTTTTATGCAGTAGTAGGTAGATGGTATGACACCAAAGACCAATAAGGATATGCCCTGCAGGTTATCATTTCCATAACTGTTTTATTTTGCAAAAATAAGTATACTTTAGCACCTTTTAATTCTGATCCCACAAGATATTATTCAACTCTAAAATTGTTTCTGTTATGCCCTTGAAAACCACACTGATTTTTGGACTATATGGCATCAACATGTACATATATTTCAGTAATTACATATTGCTAATAGGGTATCCCCACTAGCCAATTTCTCTCAACATGTCAACTCAACATGCAACCATGCATAGGAAATAACCCACCTCAACATGCAACCATGCATAGAAAAATACTCCGTTCTATTATGCTACTTATTTTCGATAACCCAATCCTATATAGTATTACTAAATAGGTGATCCCCACTAACATATTACTCTCAATAATTTTACTATCGGATAAAAACGATTCAAGAGTCAAGGGTGTTTTAGGAGTCAGACAACGATTGATGTCTAAAATATGTTTGTACGGTCTTCTGTCAAAACACATTCCAATCACCACTATCTATTACCTTGTAAATGTTGGCAAAAACCTCCACGTCCAAGCAAGTTGGAATCAGCGAAATAATTTGTTGCTGAAAGGATGTCTCCATAGCTAACAAATGGAAATTCTGTATGTTTGCCTTCAAGATTGTTGGATGTGCTAAAGTATCCCTGCGACAATTTCTTCTGCTTTTCCTTCTTTTGCAATTTGCTTGCTTGTTAGGACATCAATTATTTTTCTTAAAATTTACACTAGTGTCATATGTAAAACAAGAGGACGTTTGTTACTCTACCTCTGTATTTGTACATCCAGTCAAGGCCTAGGCATGTTAGTAGCAACAGGCATGCTGTAGTTAGGATTGTAATCTTTACTGAACTGATCTCCTTGTCAACTGCAGAAGTGCGACAAACCAGAAATTTGGAATTTACCTGCATAAATACCATGGTGGGTCCGTGGAACTAATCCAGGTGCCTAGACTAACACAATTTAGCTAATTGTGCTACCATGACTTGTGGTAAATTAAGTATTTGATCTTGCAAATATGCTCATGTAGAAACTACCAGTCCAACTAAATAATTATTTGGCTAGAGTCAGTTCATTGCAGTAACTGGTTATTTCCTTAATTCTTGTAACTGGTCATTTCCTTATGGAAAAGGTAAGACATGAAATCTGAAAAGAACTGTAAACACATTTGAAACTGAAGGCTCGACATAATTGAAAAGCATATATATTGCATTTGTAAATAATGTCGAAAGGAATTTCCAGTTTGTTAAAAAGGATGTTCAATATTACTTCCTCCAGTTATTGTAACGGTGATGTTTTGGATATGTCTAAATTTTAGTTGTTGATACTATTCAAAAAATTTAGATTAGGTACTTCAAAATTATATGCCTAAATTTCCCCCAGGCATTACTTCTATAGTAATGTAATCTTGTTGGGTTTAGTACATATATTGAAGTAGGAAACAATGTTCACATTTTGATTACCATGTCATCATTCAAAATATCATGTCAAGGTGATGGGGCAAATTAGATGGACACACTTGAATAATTAGTCATAAGCAGTACTGTCATATAACTAATACAACATTTTATAATCTGGGTATTTTCATGAGAAATCATATGTCCTTGGGCTCGAACATGTAGGAGACCCACAGCGGGCCTGTTAACTTGTGGTTGGGCCTCCTTTCTCTCTTGGGCCTGGTGGTCTTGGCGCCTTCCTCCTGCTGGTCCGGCACGCCAATGCCGTTGCCTGGCAGGTCGCTGACACCCCCTCCTCCTTTAGACCCGACTTGACCCCAAGTCGAGGCTGTGGGGAAACGGCGACGCAGGTCATCAAAATCTTCCCATGTATCTGGTGTCGTTTGGATGTCTATCCACCGCACGAGTCCTTGTTCGCGCGTCTTGAGGGTGTCGCGACGCCAACGATGATCTGGAATCTTGCTTGGTGTGGCAGCCACGCTTGAATCTGCAGGTAATTGGGATGAAGCACTCTTACCTGGAGTGAGGGTGTGCCGGAGTTGTGAGACATGGAACACCGTGAAGATGGAAGACCCGTCGGGTAGCTTGAGCTCGTATGTGACTGCGTTGAATCTTCTGACCACCGAAAATGGCCCGAAGAACTTGAAACTAAGTTTGTGGCTGGCTCGCCGTGCGATAGATGTCTGAATGTAGGGCTGTAGCTTCAGAAAAACCTGATCCCCACTTGGAATTCACGCCAGGATCGCTTCTTATCTGCTTGGTCTTTCATGATTTGCTTCGCTCTCATCAAGTGTTGTCTTGATGCGGCTTGAACTACGTCGGTATTTCCCCAAAGAGGAAGGGATGATGCAGCACAGCTACGGTAGGTATTTCCCTCAGTGATGAGACCAAGGTTATTGAACCAATAGGAGAACCACGCAACACCACGTAAACAGCTCCTGCACACAAAGAACAAATACTTGCAACCCGATGTAAGAGAGGGGTTGTCAATCCCTCATGGGTAAAAAGATAAGTAAAATTGTAGTAGATTGGATAAATAGATCTCGTGGGAATGCGAGATAAAATAAATAAATAAAACTTACGGCAAGGTATTTTTGTATTTTTGGATTAATAGATCTGAAAATAAAAGCAAATAAAAATATATCGCGAAGTCAAATATAATAAAGAAGAGACCCGGGGGGCGTAGGTTTCACTAGTGGCTTCTCTCGAGAAAAATAGCAACGGTGGGTAAACAAATTACTATTGGGCAATTGATAGAACTACGAATAATCATGGCGATATCCAGGCAATGATCATTATATAGGCATCACGACCAAGATTAGTAGACCGACTCCTGCCTGTATCTACTACTATTACTCCACACATCGACCGCTATCCAGCATGCATCTAGTGTATTAAGTTCATGGAGAAATGAAGTAATGCAATAAGAACGATGATGTAGACAAGATCTATTTATGTAGAAATAGACCCCATTTTGTTATCCTTAATAGAAACGATACATACGTGTCGGTTGCCCTTCTGTCACTGGGATCAAGCATCGTAGATCGAACCTATCACAAAGCACCTCTTCCCATGGCAAAAAAATCGATCTAGTTGGCCTAACTAAACCAAAGATTCGAAGAATAAATACGAGGCTATAAGTAATCATGCATATAAGAGATTAAAAGACTCAAATAACTTTCATGGATAAAAACATATATCTGATCATAAACTCAAAGTTCATCGGATCCCAACAAACAGACGACAAAAGAGTTACATCAAATAGATCTCCCAGAGACCATTGTATTGAGAATCAAAAGAGAGAGAGGAAGCCATCTAGCTACTAACTACGGACCCGAAGGTCTACAATGAACTACTCACGCATCATCGTAGAGGCACCAACGAGGATGATGAACTCCTCCCTGATGGTGTCTAGATTGGATCTATGGTTTCTAGAACTTGCGGCTGCTGGAATTGGTTTTTGTCGACTCCCCTAGGGTTTTTGGAATATTGGGGTATTTATAGAGCAAAGAGGTGGTGCGGGAGGCCACCGAGGTGGGCACAACCCACCTGGGCGCACCTGGGGCCCAGGCGCGCCCTGGTGGGTTGTGCCCCCCTCGGGGAACCCCTAGGCACTTCTTCGGCCCATTGGGTGTCTTCTGGTCCTTAAAAATTCCATAAAAAGTTTCACTGCATTTGGACTCTGTTTGATATTGATTTCCTATGATGTAAAAAACAAGCAAAAAAGAACAACTGGCACTAGGCACTATGCCAATAGGTTAGTCCCAAAAAATAATATAAAATGATTGTAAAACATCCAAGAATTATAATATAATAGTATGGAATAATAAAAAATTATAGATACATTGGAGACACATCAGCATCCCCAAGCTTAATTCTCGTTCTCGAGTAGGTAAATGATAAAAACAGAATTTTTGATGTGGAATGCTGCCTAACATGTTCATCACATATTCTTTCTTTTATAGCATGGACAATTTGACTTTTATATGGTTGAAAGCAAAAGTCTAGTTTTGACATGAGGACTTTAATACTCAAGCATATCAACAAGCAACCATGTCTTTCAAAATATCAACGCTAAAGCTGAAGGAAATATGCCCTAGAGGCAATAATAAAGTTATTATTTATTTCCTTATATCATGATAAATGTTTATTATTCATACTAGAATTGTATTAACCGGAAACATAATACATGTGTGAATACATAGACAAACAGAGTGTCACTAGTATGCCTCTACTTGACTAGCTCGTTGATCAAAGATGGTTATGTTTCCTAACCATAGACATGAGTTGTCATTTAATTAACGGGATCACATCATTAGGAGAATGATGTGATTGACTTTGACCCATTCCGTTAGCTTAGCACTTGATCGTTTAGTTTGTTGCTATTGCTTTCTTCATGACTTATACATGTTCCTATGACTATGAGATTATGCAACTCCCGTTTACCGGAGGAACACTTTGTGTGCTACCAAACGTCACAACGTAACTGGGTGATTATAAAGGTGCTCTATAGGTGTCTCCAAAGGTACTTGTTGGGTTGGCGTATTTTGAGATTAGGATTTGTCACTCCGATTATCGGAGAGGTATCTCTGGGCCCACTCGGTAATGCACATCACTATAAGCCTTGCAAGCATTGCAATTAATGAGTTAGTTGCGGGATGATGTATTACGGAACGAGTAAAGAGACTTGCCGGTAACGAGATTGAACTAGGTATTGAGATACCGACGATTGAATCTCGGGCAAGTAACATACCGATGACAAAGGGAACAACATGTGTTGTTATGCGGTCTGACCGATAAAGATCTTCGTAGAATATGTAGGAGCCAATATGGCATCCAGGTCCCGCTATTGGTTATTGACCAGAGAGGTGTCTCGGTCATGTCTACATAGTTCTCGAACCCGTAGGGTCCGCACGCTTAACGTTCGTTGACGATATAGTACTATATGAGTTATGTATGTTGGTGACCGAATGTTGTTCGGAGTCCGGGATGAGATCACGGACATGAAGAGGAACTCCGTAATGGTCCGGAGATAAAGTTTGATATATGGGATAATAGTGTTTGGTCACCAGAAGGGTTCCGAAATTCACCGGAAGGGGTTCCGGATGTTTCCCGAAATGTTTGGGTACGAGAACACTTTATTTGGGCCAAAGGGGAAATCCCACAAGGTTTTTGGAAAGCGCAAAAGGAAGTTTTGCGGAGTCCAGGGGCCAAACGCCGAGAACCCTGTTGTCTGGCCCTGGAGTCCGAGAAGGACTCTTGCCTTTCGGGTGAAACCGACTTTGTGGAGGCTTTTACTCCAAGTTTCGACTCCAAGGCTCAAGATATAAATAGTGGGGTAGGGCTAGAACCTAAGGCACATCAAGAAACACCAAGCCGTGTGCCGGCAACCCCGTCACCTCTAGTTTATCCTCCAACCTAGTTTTCGTAGTGCTTAGGCGAAGCCCTGCGGAGATTGTTCTTCAGCAACACCGTCACCACGCTGTCGTGCTTCCGTAACTCATCTACTACTTCGCCCCTCTTGCTGGATCGAGAAGGCGAGGACGTCACCGAGCCAAACATGTGCAGAACTCGGAGGTGCCGTGCTTTCGGTACTTGGATCAGTCGGATCGTGAAGACGTACGACTACATCAACCACATTGATATAACGCTTCCGATTTCGGTCTACGAGGGTACGTGGACAACACTCTCCCCTCTCGTTGCTATGCATCACCATGATCTTGCGTGTGCGTAGGAAATTTTTGAAATTACTACGTTCGCCAACAGTGGCATCCGAGCTAGGTTTTATGCGTAGATGTCATATGCACGAGTAGAACACAAGTGAGTTGTGGGCGATATAAGTCATACTGCTTACCAGTATGTCATACTTTGGTTCGGCAGTATTGTTGGATGAAGCGGCCCAGACCGACATTACGCGTACGCTTACGCGAGACTGGTTCTACCGACATGCTTTGCACACAGGTGGATGGCGGGTGTCAATTTCTCCAACTTTAGTTGAACCGAGTGTGGCTACGCCCGGTCCTTGAGAAGGTTAAAACAACACTAACTTGACAAACTATCGTTGTGGTTTTGATGCGTAGGTAAGAACGGTTCTTGCTCAGCCCGTAGCAGCCACGTAAAACTTGCAACAACAAAGTAGAGGTCGTCTAACTTGTTTTTGTAGGGCATGTTGTGATGTGATATGGTCAAGACGTGATGAGATATAAGTTATTATATAAGATGATCATGTTTTGTTGAAGTTATCGGCAACTGGCAGAAGCCATATGGTTGTCTCTTTATTGCATAAGATGCAAGCGCCAAATAATTGCTTTACTTTATCACTATGCGATAGCAATAGTTGGCGAGACGACCATGTGATGACACATTGATATAGATGAAGATGATGGAAATCATGGTGTCATGCCGGTGACGATGGAAATCATGACGATGCTTTGGAGATGGAGATCAAAGGCACAAGATGATGATGGACATATCATGTCACATATTTTTTGATTGCATGTGATGTTTATCTTTTATACATCTTATCTTGCTTTGATTGACGGTAGCATTATAAGATGCTCTCTCACTAAATTATCAAGGTATAAGTGTTCTCCCTGAGTATGCACCGTTGCGAAAGTTCTTCGTGCTGAGACACCACGTGATGATCGGGTGTGATAGGCTCTACGTTCAAATACAACGGGTGCAAAATAGTTGCACACGCGGAATACTCAGGTTAAACTTGATGAGCCTAGCATATAACAGATATGGCCTCGGAACACGGAGACCAAAAGGTCGAGCGTGAATCATATAGTAGATATGATCAACATAGTGATGTTCACCATTGAAACTACTCCATCTCACGTGATGATCGGACATGGTTTAGTTGATATGGATCACGTGATCACTTAGAGGATTAGAGGGATATCTACCTAAGTGGGAGTTCTTAAATAATATGATTAATTGAACTTAAATTTATCATGAACTTAGTCATGGTAGTATTAGCATATCTATGTTGTAGATCAATAGCTCGCCTTTAGCTCCCCTGTTTTTATTTTTGATATGTTCCTAGAGAAAACTAAGTTGAAAGATGTTAGTAGCAATGATGCGGATTGGATCCGTGATCTGAGGTTTATCCTCATTGCTGCACACAAGAATTATGTCCTTGATGCACCGCTAGGTGACAGACCTATTGCAGGAGCAGATGCAGACGTTATGAACGTTTGGCTAGCTCAATATGATGACTACTTGATAGTTTAGTGCACCATGCTTAACGGCTTAGAATTGGGGCTTCAAAGACGTTTTGAACGCCATGGAGCATATAAGATGTTCCAAGAGTTGAAATTGGTATTTCATACTCATGCCTGTGCCGAGAGGTATGAGACCTCTGACAATACTTTGCCTAAAAGATGAAGGAGAATAGCTCAAGCAGTGAGCATGTGCTTAGATTGTCTGGGGACTACAATCACTTGAATCAAGTGGGAGTTAATCTTCCAGATAAAATAGTGATTGCCAGAATTCTCTAGTCACCATCACCAAGTTAGTAGAACTTCGTGATGAACTATAATATGCAAGGGATAACGGAAACGATTCCCAAGCTCTTCGTGATGCTGAAATCGACGAAGGTAGAAATCAAGAAAAACATCAAGTGTTGATGGTAAACAAAACCACTAGTTTCAAGTAAAGGGACAAAGGGAAGAAAGGGGAACTTCAAGAAGAATGGCAAACAAGTTGATGCTCAAGTGAAAAAACCCAAGTCTGGACCTAAGCCTGAAACTGAGTGCTTCTACTGCAAAGGGACTGGTCATTGGAAGCGGAACTACCCCAAGTAATTGGCGGATAAGAAGGATGGCAAAGTGAACATAGGTATATTTGATATACATGTTATTTATGTGTACTTTACTAATGTTTATAGCAATCCCTCAGTATTTGATACTAGTTCAGTTGCTAAGAATAGTAACTCGAAACGGAAGTTGCAGAATGAACAGAGACTAGTTAAGGGTGAAGTGACGATGTGTATTAGAAATAGTTCCAAGATTGACATGATCATCATCGCACACTCCCTATACTTTCGGGATTAGTGTTGAACCTAAATAAATGTTATTTAGTGTTTGCGTTGAGCATGAATATGATTGGATCATGTTTATTGCAATATGGTTATTCATGTAAGTTAGAGAATAATTGTTGTTCTGTTTACATGAATAAAACCTTCTATGGTCATACACCCAATGAAAATGGTTTGTTGGATCTCGATCGTAGTGATACACATATTCATAATATTAAAGCCAAAGAGATGCAAAGTTAATAATGATAGTGCAACTTATATGTGGCACTGCCGTTTTAGGTCATATTGGTGTAAAGCGCATGAAGAAAATCCATGCTGATGGGCTTTTGGAATCACTTGATTATGAATCAGTTGATGCTTGAGAACCATGCCTCATGGGCAAGATGACTAAGACTCTTTTCTCTGGAACAATGGAGCGAGCAACTGACTTATTGGAAATAATACATACTGATGTATGCAATCCGATGAGTGTTGAGGCTCGCGGCAGGTATCATTATTTTCTAATCTTCACAGATGATTTGAGCAGATATGAGTATATCTACTTGATGAAACACAAGTCTGAAACATTTGAAAAGTTCAAAGAATTTCAGAGTGAAGTGGAGAATCATCGTAACAAGAAAATAAAAGTTTCTACGATATGATCGCAGAGGTAAAATATTTGAGTTACGAGTTTGACCTTCAGTTAAAACAATGTGAAATAGTTTCACTACTCACGCCACCTGGAACACCATAGTGTAATGGTGTGTCCGAACGTCATAACCGTACTTTATTGGATATAGTGTAATCTATGATGTTTCTTACCGATTTACCGCTATAGTTTTGGGGTTGTGCATTAGAGACAGCTGCATTCACATTAAATAGGACACCATCTAAATCCGTTGAGACGACACCCTATGTACTATGGTTTGGCAAGACAGCTAAGCTGTCGTTTCTTAAAGTTTGAGGTTGCAATGCTTATGTGAAAAAGTTTCAACCTGATAAGCTCAAACCCAAATCGAAGAAGTGCATCTTCATAGGATACCCAAAAGAAAATGTTGGGTACACCTTCTATCACAGATCTGAAGGCAAGATATTCATTGCTGATGATGGATCCTTTCTAGAGAAGGAGTTTCTCTCGAAAGAAGTGAGTGGGAGGAAAGTAGAACTTGATGAGGTAACTATACCTGCTCCCTTATTGGAAAGTAGTTCATCACAGAAATCTGTTCTTGTGACTACTACACAATTAGTGAGGAAGCTAATGATGATGATCATGTAACTTCAGATCAAGTTACTGCCAAACCTCGTAGGCAAACCAGAGTGAGATCCGCACCAGAGTGGTACGTTAATCATGTTCTGGAGGTCATGTTACTTGACCATGACGAGCCTACGAACTATGAGGAAGCAATGATGAGCCCAGATTCTGTGAAATGGCTTGAGGCCATGAAATCTGAGATGAGATCCATGTATGAAAACAAAGTATGGACTTTGGTTGACTTGCCCGATGATCGGCAAGCCATAGAAAATAAATGGATCTTCAAGAGGAAGACGGACGCTGATAGTAGTGTTACTATCTACAAAGCTAGACTTGTCGAAAAAGGTTTTTGACAAAGTTCAAGGTGTTGACTATGATGAGATTTTCTCACTCGTAGCGATGCTTAAGTCTGTCTGAATCATGTTAGCAAATTGCCGCATTTTATGAAATCTGGCAAATGGATAAACAAAACTACATTCCTTAAAGGATTTATTAAAGAAAGAGTTGTATATGATGCAACCAGAAGGTTTTGTCAATCCTAAAGGTGCTAACAAAATATGCAAGCTCCAGCGATCCATCTATGGACTGGTGCAAGCATCTCGGAGTCGGAATATACGCTTTGATAAGTTGATCAAAGCACATAGTTTTATACAGACTTGTGGTGAAGCCTGTATTTACAAGAAAGTGAGTGGGAGCACTACAGCATTTCTGATAAGTATATGTGAATGACATATTGTTGATTGGAGATAATGTAGAATTATTCTGCAAAGCATAAAGGAGTGTTTGAAAGGAGTTTTTCAAAGAAATACCTCGGTGAAGCTGCTTACATATTGAGCATCAAGATCTATAGAGATAGATCAAGACGCTTGATAAGTTTTTCAATGAGTACATACCTTGACAAGATTTTGAAGTAGTTCAAAATAGAACAGTCAAAGAAAGAGTTCTTGCCTGTGTTACAAGGTGTGAAACTGAGTAAGACTCAAAGCCCGACCACGGCAGAAGATAGAAAGAGAATGAAAGTCATTCCCTATGCCTTGGCCATAGGTTCTATAAAATATGCCATGCTGTGTACCAGATCTATTGGATACCCTACATTGTTTTTGGCAAGGGAGTACAATAGTGATCTGGGAGTAGATCACTGGACAGCGGTCAAAATTATCCTTAGTGGAATAAGGATATGTTTCTCGATTGTGGAGGTGAAAAAAAAGGTTCGTCGTAAAGGGTTACGTCGATGCAAATTTTGACACTGATCCAGATGACTCTAAATCTCAATATGGATACATATTCAAAGTGGGAGCAATTAGCTAGAGTAGCTACGTGCAGAGCATTGTTGACATAGAAATTTGCAAAATACTTACGGATCTAAATGTGGCAGACCCGTTGACTAAACTTCTCTCACAAGCAAAACATGATCACACCTTAGTACTCTTTGGGTGTTAATCACATAGCAATGTGAACTAGATTATTGACTCTAGTAAACCCTTTGGGTGTTGGTCACATGTCGATGTGAACTATGGGTGTTAATCACATGGTGATGTGAACTATTGGTATTAAATCACATGGCGATGTGAACTAGATTATTGACTCTAGTGCAAGTGGGAGACTGAAGGAAATATGCCCTAGAGGCAATAATAAAGTTATTATTTATTTCCTTATATGATGATAAATGTTTATTATTCATGCTAGAATTTTATTAACTGGAAACATAATACATGTGTGAATACATAGACAAACAGAGTGTCACTAGTATGCCTCTACTTGACTAGCTCGTTGATCAAAGATGGTTACGTTTCCTAACCATAGACATGAGTTGTCATTTGATTAACGGGATCACATCATTAGGAGAATGATGTGATTGACTTGACCCATTCCGTTAGCTTAGCACTTGATCATTTAGTTTGTTGCTATTGCTTTCTTCATGACTTATACATGTTCCTATGACTATGAGATTATGCAACTCCTGTTTACTGGAGGAACACTTTGTGTGCTACCAAACGTCACAACGTAACTGGGTGATTATAAAGGTGATCTATAGGTGTCTCAAAAGGTACTTGTTGGGTTGGCGTATTTCGAGATTAGGATTTGTCACTTCGGTTGTCACAGAGGTATCTCCGGGCCCACTCGGTAATGCACATCACTATAAGCCTTGCAAGCATTGCAACTAATGAGTTAGTTGCGGGATGATGTATTATGGAACAAGTAAAGAGACTTGCCGGTAACGAGATTGAACTAGGTATTGAGATACCGACGATCGAATCTCGGGCAAGTAACATACCGATGACAAAGGGAACAACGTATGTTGTTATGTGGTCTGACCGATAAAGATCTTCGTAGAATATGTAGGAGCCAATATGGGCATCCAGGTCCCGCTATTGGTTATTGACCAGAGAGGTGTCTCGGTCATGTCTACATAGTTCTCGAACCCATAGGGTCCGCACGCTTAACGTTCGTTGACGATATAGTACTATATGAGTTATGTATGTTGGTGACTGAATGTTGTTCAGAGTCCGGTATGAGATCACGGACATGACGAGGAACTCCGGAATGGTCCGGAGATAAAGTTTGATATATGGGATGATAGTGTTTGGTCAGCGGAAGGGTTCTGGAATTCACCGGAAGGGGTTCCGGATGTTTCCCAAAATGTTTGGGTATGAGAACACTTTATTTGGGCCAAAGGGGGAAAGCCCACAAGGTTTTTGGAAAGCGCAAAAGGAAGTTTTGCGGAGTCCAGGGGCCAGACGCCAGGGTCCCTAGCGTCTGGGTCCAGACGCCGGGAACCCTAGCATCTGGCCCTGGAGTCCGAGAAGGACTCTTGCCTTTCGGGTGAAACCGACTTTGTGGAGGCTTTTACTCCAAGTTTTGACCCCAAGGCTCAACATATAAATAGAGGGGTAGGGCTAGCACCCTAGACACATCAATAAACACCAAGCCGTGTGCCGGCAACCCCGTCCCCTCTAGTTTATCCTCCGTCCTAGTTTTCGTAGTGCTTAGGCGAAGCCCTGCGGAGATTGTTCTTCACCAACACCGTCACCACGCCGTCGTGCTCCCGGAACTCATCTACTACTTCGCCCCTCTTGCTGGATCGAGAAGGCGAGGACATCACCGAGCCGAATGTGTGCAGAACTCAGAGGTGCCGTGCTTTCGGTACTTGGATCGGTCGGATCGTGAAGACGTACGACTACATCAACGGCGTTGATATAACGCTTCCTCTTTCGGTCTACGAGGGTACGTGGACAACACTCTCCCCTGTCGTTGCTATGAATCACCATGATCTTGCGTGTGCGTAGGATTTTTTTTGAAATTACTACGTTCCCCAACAAAATCAAGTTATCCCTAGCTCGTTATGCTCAATCATTGATCCATTCATGAAACACACTCGGATGTTAGCTACACCCAGTACTCAAGTATGATCATGCTGCCCCTTAGTTGGTGCTTTATAAGAGAAGATGGAGACTCAAGTAAAAATAAAAATTGCATGAAGTAAACGAAAGGCCCTTCGCAGAGGGAAGTAGAGATTTGTAGAGGTGCCAGAGCTCAAAGCGAAAAAGATAGATACAAAACATTTTGGCTGGCATGCTTTTCCTGTCAACGAAAATGATTGAGTAGTTCCCAATACTTTCCATGCTAGATATATCATAGGCAGTTCCCAAAAAAGAAAATAAAGTTTATTCCTTTTTCCACCATACTTTCACTTTCCATGGCTAACTGTATCCACGGGTGACTTCCATACCAACACTTTCCAAGGAGTTTATTATTTGACAACATAAAGTAAATTCGTTTTTCATCTCGGCACTGGGCATCCCTAATACCTTTGCCGTAGTCTCGTGCAATGACAAGTGAATAAACACTCATCTTGAGAATAACACATCTAGCATGGAAATATATCAGCCACCCCCTATTGTTTCATGAGTGGTACGAGCACACAAAAGAGAAGTTTATTTTGAAAATTAGAGATGGCATATACAAAATTGCTTAGAACGACAAAAGAATATCACATATAGGTAGACATAGTGGACTCATGTGGCAAGACTGGTTTAAAGGATTTTGGATCCACAAGTAGTGATCATACTTAGTGCAAAATGAAGGCTAGCAAAAGATTGAGAAGCGACCAACCAAGAAACAAAAAAATCTCATAAGCGAGCATTAGGCATAACTAACACCGAATAATGCACCACAAGTAGGATGTAATTACATTGCATAATTGTTGACTTTCGTGCTTGCATAGGGAATCACAAACCTTAACACCAATATTCTTACTAAAGCATAATTAGTCATCAACATGACTCACATATCACTACCATCATATCTCAAAACTATTAGAAGGAATCAAGTTTATTTTGTCCAATGATCTTCATGAAAGTTTTTATTATATCCTCCTTGGATATCTATCACTTTGGGACTAATTTCATATGTTGCTTTTAATAAGCTCAAACAAATATAAGTGAAGAACATGAGCATAAAAATTTTCTTCTCTCAAAATAATTTAAGTGAGGCAAGAGAGAATTTCTAAAAAAATTACTAACTCTCAAATAAATCTAAGTGAAGCATGATAGTGTTTCTTCAAAAATACTAAAGAACACCGTGCTCAAAAAGATATAAGTGAAGCACAAGAGCAATTCCATTGCTCATAAATATTTAAGTGAAGCATAGAGAGCAATTCTAACAAGTCATGGCATAATTTTGGATCTCTCAAATAAGTGTGTCCAACAAGGATTCATGACTAAAAACACAAAGCAAAACAAGAAAAGACTCATATCATACAAGACGCTCCAAGAAAAACTCATAATATGTGATGAATAAAAATATAGTTTCAAGTAAAATTCCGATGGTCGTTAGAAGAAAGAGGGGATGCCACTCGGGGGGATCCCCAATCTTAGTTGCTTAATACTTCTTGGATATTATCTTGGGGTGCCATGGGCATCCCCAAGCTTAGCCTTTTTCTAATCCTTATTCCTTCATCCATCGTAAAGTCACCCAAAACTTGAAAACTTCAATATCACAAAATTCAACAAAACCTTCATGAGATCCGTTAGTATAAGCAAGCAAATCATACTATCAGTACTATTGCAAACCCATTCATATTTTATTTTTACATTATATATACTGTATTCCAACTCTTCTATGGCAAACCTCTTCAAATAAAGCCATAGAATCATCAAAACAAGCACACAACGCAAAGAAAACAGAATCTATCAAAAAAGAACAGTCTGTAGTAATCTGGACATTTCAAATACTTATGTAACTCCAAAAATTCTAAAAAATTAGGACAACATCAGCAATTTGTATAATAATCTTCTGCAGAAACAATCAGTATTTTATCGCGCTTCTATTAAAAATGAAAATTATTTTTCTGGGCACAAAAGTTTCTGTTTTTAGAAAGATCAAATCAACTATCACCCAACAGGATCCCAAAGGGTTTGCTTGGCAGAAACATGAACTAAAACTGAAAAGCACAATTATAACAGTAGCATAATTGTGCAAACACTCAAGAACAGAAAGAAAAAGAGAAAAATAAATTTTATTCATTGGGTTGCCTCCCAACAAGCGCTATTGTTTTATGCCCTAGGTAGGCATAATGCAAAGGATCAAGTATTGCCATCTTTGTTTCTATTTTCCTTAGAGATGTCCTTATTAGGGGTTTTGTAAAGACAACATAGAACATTTTATCCATACAGACCTTAGCACTATCAAGTTGCTTATCATCATATCCTTTTTGATTTCCGGCAACAATCCAAGAATAGTTTTAATTAACATCATTGAAAACATGTTGGATTATATCTAAAGCAGGGACTTCCTTTTTAAGATTCTCATCAAAGATTTGATTATGCCCAAGCAAATGTCTTAGCACATAATCACTATTATAAAGAATTTCATCTATGACCGGTTTTTCATGATTGATACCATAGAACTGAAAATTTTCTCTAGCTTCCCGTATTATGTAATCAAATTCATTCATAAGAACAAGGGTGGCTAACTTTTTAGCTTTAGGATTCTTTATAGTGGGTAGCTCAAAAAATAATCTCTGCAAGGTAGGATGGGTACGGATAAGTTTATTTTCAAGTTTCAGAACTAGTGTTGAAATAGCTTCCACATAAGATTTAGTCCTCTTAAGAATAGGAGCATCATCAAGACTTAAATTTCCAACACAATTGAAAAATTCTTGGATATGTTCTTTTCCTATAACATTCCCTTGCCCCAATATAAAAGTTTTAGCATCCAGATTGCCAGATTGTCCAATTTTAGGAGTTAGGCCATCATCTGTTTCTGCCATACCAAAATCACCCATGATTGCAATCAAAAAGATAGATCTAACGAGAAAACAGCGAAACAAAAAAGAGGGCGAATAAAACGGCAAATTTTTGTCAAGTGGGGGAGAGGAAAACGAGAGGCAAATGGCAAATAATGTAAATTGCAAGGAGATAAGATTTGAGATTAGGAACATGGTAGATGTTGATGATGTCTCCTCGGCGATGGTGCCAGAAATTGGCAAGTTGACGACAGACGTGAATCCTCCGCGGCAACGACACCAAAAATTGCTTTTGATGTGGCTTGAACTACGTCGGTATTTCCCCAAAGAGGAAGGGATGATGCAGCACAACTACGGTAGGTATTTCCCTGAGTGATGAGACCAAGTTATCTAACCAGCAGGAGAACCATGCAACACCACGTAAATAGCTCCTAGACACAAAGAACAAATACTTGCAACCCGACGTAAGAGAGGGGTTGTCAACCCCTCACGGGTAAAAAGATAGGTAAAATTGTAGTAGATTGGATAAATAGACCTTGCGGGAACGTGAGATAAAGTACATAAATAAAAATTGTAGCAATTTATTTTTGTAATTTTGGTTTAATAGATCTAAAAATAAAAGCAAATAAAAATAGATCGCTAAGGCAAATATAATAAAGAAGGGACCCGGGGGCAATAGGTTTCACTAGTGGCTTCTCTTGAGAAAAATAGCAATGGTGGGTAAAAAAATACTGTTGGGCAATTGATAGAACTTCGAATAATCATGATGATATCCAGGCAATGATAATTCTATAGTCATCACGTCCAAGATTAGTAGACCGACTCCTTCCTGCATCTACTACTATTACTCCAAACATCGACCGCTATCCAGCATGCATCTAGTGTATTAAGTTCATGGAGAAATGGAGTAATGCAATAAGGACGATGACATGATGTAGACTAGATCTATATATGTAGAAATAGACCCCATTTTGTTATCCTTAACAGCAACGATACATACATGTCGGTTACCCTTCTGTCACTGGGATGAAGCACCATAAGATCGAACCCATCACAAAGCACCTCTTCCCATGGCAAGAAAAGTCGATCTAGTTGGCCTAACTAGACCAAAGATTTGAAGAAGAAATACGAGGCTATAAGTAATCATGCATATAAGAGATCAAAAGACTCAAATAACTTTCATGGATAAAAACATAGATCTGATCATAAACTCAAAGTTCATCAGATCCCAACAAACACACCGCAAAAAGATTTACATCCAATAGATCTCCAAGAGACCATTGTATTGTGAATCAAGAGAGAGAGAGAGAGAGAGAGAGAGAGAGAGAGAGAGAGAGAGAGGAAGCCATCTAGCTACTAACTACAGACCCGCAGGTCTACAAAAGACTACTCACGCATCATATGAGAGGCACCAATGAGGATGATGAACCCCTCCATGATAGTGTGTAGATTGGATCTGTGGTTTCTGGAACTTGCAGCGGCTGGAATTGATTTTCGTCGACTCCCCTAGGGTTTCTGGAATATTGGGGTATTTATAGAGCAAAGAGGTGGTGCGGGACGCCACCGAGGTGGGCACAACCCACCTGGGCGCGCCCTGGGGGGTTGTGCCCCCCTCAGGGCACCCCTAGGTGCTTCTCTGGCCCATTGGGTGTCTTCTAGTCTAGAAAAATTACACAAAAAGTTTCGCTACATTTGGACTCCGTTTGATATTAATTTTCTGTGATGTAAAAAAAGCAAAAAACAACAACTAGCACTGGGCACTATGTCAATAGGTTACTCCCAAAAAATGATATAAAATGATTGTAAAACATCCAAGAATGATAATATAACAATATGGAACAATCAAAAATTATATATATGTTGGAGACGTATCATATCTCAGGAGGTCTTGCATGAGTTGTCGCTCTTCCAACCAAGAGTTGAGTTCTGGTAGTGGTGTTGCATGGTAGGAAGTGATCCCCAGCTGCTTGGGTTCTTGCCCATACACCACCATGAATGGTGTCTTGCCCAGCGTGGAGTGAAATGCCGTGTTGTACCAAAATTCTACTAATGCCAGCCACTTACTCCAAGTTTTGGGTGCGCTTTGAACATAACAACGAAGGTATGTCTCAGGACATTGGTTGACTCGCTCTGTCTGGCCGTCCGTCTGCGGATGATGTGCGGAGCTCATTTTCAAATCCACTCATTGCAGCTTGAATATGGTCTGCCAAACTTTGCTTGTAAAAACTGGATCTCTGTTCGATACAAGGGCAGCTGGCATACCGTGTAGTTTGTGATGTGGTCGATATAAAGCCGCACAATTCCTTGAGCTGTGTAGGGGGTGAGCTACTGGAAAGAAGTTACTTGGAGAATGTGTCAACCACGACCAGAATGCAGTTTGTTCTCCCAGATGCTGGCAACCCCTCGATGAAGTCGAGCGACACGATGTCCCAGCATCGTTTGGCCACAAGCAAAGGGTGCAACAACCCCGGGTACGGTGAACTATCTGGTTTCACCTGCTTGCAAATGTGGCATGCCTGCACATGTGCCTTGATCTGCGCTTTCATGCTTGGCCATGCAAAAAGTTGCTTGATCTGGTTGTAAGTCGCGGGGAACCCTGAGTGCCTCCCTAACGCGCTGTTGTGCATAGCTCTCATGATTTGTGTTTGCATCTTCTAATTATTCCCCAGCCACACTCTTCCTTTGAACTAGAGGATCCCTTGATTGAATGTGAACTTGCCATCCGCTATGTGCGCCAGTGCCAACTGTGTGATCAATTGTTGGGTTTTGGGGTCTTGCGCGTAGCCTTGAGTGACCTCCTGCATCCACGCGGGCTGGCAGACCGAGACAGTGTGTTGTTGGGCATTACTTGCCACTGGTCACCTTGATAGGGCCTCGGCGGCACTATTTTCAGTTCCTTTACGATAACAGATGCGGTACTACAACCCAAGGAGTTTGGTGAAAGCCTTTTGCTGCCACGGCGTGTGTAGTCGCTGTTCTTCCAGATGTACTAGACATTTTTGGTCTGTTTTGATGGTGACTCCGAGAACTGAAGGTAGGCGCGCCATTGATCCACCGCAAGCACCACTGCGAGGTATTCTTTTTCATAGGTGGAAAGCCCTCTTGTCCTAGGACCCAGGGCCTTGCTAAGGTAGGCAATTGGATGCCCTTCCTGCTGTAAGACTGCGCCAACCCCGTATTCACAGGTGTTAGTCTCTATGATGAATGGTTTCGTGAAGTCCAGGAGCGCCAGTGTAGGGGCCGACACCAATGCATTCTACAAAGCTGAAAATGCTTCATCTATAACTGTTGTCCATTGAAACTGTTGGTTCTTGTGCAGGAGGTTGGTGGGTGGCCGTGCAATTGTGCCGAAGTGGCGAACAAAGTGCTGCTAGTAGCCTGCCAATCCCAAGAATGAGCGCACCTCTTTCTCTGTAGTTGGTGTTGGCCACACTGAGACTTGCTAAATCTTGCTTTTATCCGTCGAAACACCGTCAGCTGAGATAGTGTGGCCCAAGTAGTTCAATTCTAGCTGGGCGAATTCACACTTAGATCTTTTGACGACCCATTGGTCCTTCCGCAATAGCGACAACACTTCGCGCGGGTGCTGAAGATGTTGTCCAAGTGAGCGACTGAAGATGATGATGTCGTCAAAGAAGACCATTGCACATTTTCTGAGGACGGGGTGCAGAGTTGTGTTCATAGCACCTAGGAAGGTGGTTGGTCCTCCCGCGGCTCCAAAGGGCACCACCTTTAACTCGATGTTCCCGGAGTGGGACTGGAAAGCTATTTTATGTTCTTCACCTGGTGCGAGGCGGATTTGATGGTAGCCCACGCGTAAATCATGCTTTGAAAACTATTGTGCTCTGGCCAGTTCATCCAATATTTCTTCAATGATGGGCACTGAATAACGATTGACGATTGTGAGTGCGTTCAGATGCTAGCAGTCAATGCACAGACACCATGTTCCATCTTTCTTCTTCACGAAGATTATTGGTGAAGAGAACATACTGTCACTTTTCTGAATTATCCCTGCTTTTAACAGCTCTCGTATCTGCCTCTCGATCTCATCCTTGAGCTCAGGTTTGTGTCTGTATGGCCGTATATTTATGGGTTGTGCTCCTAGCATAAGAGGGATCTTGTGGTCACATGATCTTGGGGGAAGAAGCTCGGTTGGTTCCTTGACGATACCTTCAAATTCAAGCAAGATTTCTACTACTCCAAGGGGAAGTTCTTGGTATTGTATTTCCACCCTTGTTCTGCTTCAGAGTTGTAGCACAAGTGAACTATAAAAGCTACTACTTATAGCTTGTGTACACTGGCCAATTGTGCATTGGATACTAGCGCATGTGTCCGCTGTTTGGCTTCCACTCCCTGGAGTACGATTGTGTGGCCCCAATCCTCAATCTGCATACACTTGCGTGGCCAATCGATCAACATCGAGCGGTGGTATTCCAACCAGTCCATTCCAAGGATCACGTGATAAGATCCTAGAGGCAAGACTTTGAATGTGGAGGAAAAGGCGTGCCCTTGAGTAAATCAGGGACAATCAACCACCTCCTGTGTGCTTTGTAGCTCATTACCATTTCCAACATATACCACTACAAAAAAATACACTTCCGTGATGATACGTGTTTGTCACAGTAGGTCGCTTTTTTTGTCATGCATGTACATCCATGACAAATTTATGACAGAATCAAGATAGTCATACCTGTGCTGTCGTAGAAGTGTTCCATGACATTACCAAAATTATCATCATGGAAGTGTCCACTTCCATGACAATAAATCGTGCGTCACAGAAGTGCTTTCATCAAGGGTGACCGACACGTGGCATCCACCGTAACGGAACGCTGTTAAGCTATCGGGTCGGGTTTTGGATCCGATAACCCGTTAACAGCCCCGACCAATGGGGATTTCCACGTGTAAAATCATCATTGGCTAGAGGAAACACGTGTCGGCTCATCGTTGGGACAGATGTCATCCACTCACTGGACAGAAGGCGCCTATGATACGTCGACATGTGGCACGGCCCAACAGTGGCCCATTCCTGTGAAAAGGCCGGCCCATTTGACTTGGTCAAAAGCTGGCGGGCCGGCCCATGGAAAGCCTGTTAACGGCCTGTTCGCATATATCCCATTTACAGCCCGCTAACCCAAGGCCCGTTACGCCCTATCCGAATTAGGCCCAGTAGCGTCATCTGGGCCGTCCAATAGATTCCAGCCCGTTTTCACTTCTGGCCCATGTATAGCCCATGATGTCTTTCGGCCCATATGAGGCCCTTTGTAACTCTTGGCCCATTAGAGGCCTGTGCTGAAACTGGCCCGTAATGAACAGTGTATCACTTTACACCCATTAACGACCCGTGGTGAAACTGGCCCGTAATGAACAGTGTATCACTTTATACCCATTAACGACCCGTTATTCCGTTGGGCCGTCTCTAGCCCATGTTATCTTTCGGCCTTCTTAGAGCCCATTTATTCTTGGGCTCATATCCAGCATTCGTTTACTTACGGCCCGTTACTGTCATTTTCTGCTTCTGGGCCAAATTCAGCCCGTGGTTACAGTCGGCCCGTTTGTGGTCTGTTAATACGTTGGGCCGTTTTCATAGCATCATCAAATAAGGCCTATTAACGATGGCCCGTTATGGTCGGACCATGAACGGACGATTCCAACTCTAGCCCGTTTATGGCCAGAATGAGGTCTGTTTGGCCCATGTTTGGCCAATCGATCATACGTCCCGTATAAGGCCCATTGATGATACGACCCATAGAAGGCCCATTGATGATACGGCCCGTAGAAGGCCCATTGTTTCTACGGCCCGTAGAAGGCCCACTATTTCTACGGCCCGTAGGAGGCCTAGTGTCACTACAGTAAATATTAGCCCATGGTTATTGTGGCCTAGTTTAAAAAATAGGTTATTGCAGCCACTAGCAAACCATAGAAAAAGAACTGCACTGACTACAAGCAAACAAATAAACAAGACAACAAGGAAATAAATAAGCAAGCAACTTACACTAGGCTATCACGGCTATTACACATATTACATCCACTAGGCATCAAAGTTCGCCACCAGTGCAAATATAGGGAACACAACAGCATATAAACGTCACAGCAACACAAGTCCAAAACTCAAACCACTTTAGAAGAGCTCAAGAAATAATATCCTGGGTACCCATAATGCTGGCAAGATGCTTAGCAAGCTTATTAAGTTTCTCTTGTTTGGCGCTTAAGTCCTCCAGCGCTTGCTGTTGCACCAGAAAGTATGCATTTGAATTATGTAGGGACTTCCTCAGTCCTTCGGCTTCCTGTCGCATAACATCTGATCGATGTCTTTCAACTTGAAGTTGAGACTCAAGAAGCCGAACTGATTCAGGCAATGAGTTTGAAGAGCTGGTGCTAGCAGTGGTAGCCAGTAACTCGAACACTACATCAAGACAGGACTTTGGGGTTGTCTCAGTGTCTTCAATATAGTTTTTATCAGCTTTCTTGGAGATCAACAAGGATATCTCACTATCTTGAACCTTATCTGCATTACTTCCTTTACCATTGCATAACAGGGTACTCTTCTCCAATATTTTATCCGCGTTCTAAAAGAGAAACAAACAAACACATCTCAGGTTTACAATGTAGTATATGAAACTCATTTTGGTAAACCAGTTCAGTAGTAAGGTGGACAGGATAACATCATGAAACAAACATATATCTATGTAGTATGGTCACTGTATGGTCTATATCATTCTAGTTTATGTTGCCAAATCAAGATAGATACAGTTCGAATCATATCTATTTAAGACAAAGTAGCATAGACAGAATATAAGTGTGGGAAACTACACAGCAATAACAACACTTGTAATGTGCATGGCATGAGAACATAACTGTTTATTCAATTGAAACTGAAATCAACATAGAGCAAGTTACAACAGCAAACAACCAAACACGTTGAAGAAATAGGTTTAAAACATACCTGTTGCGCCATTGGAGTTTCAGTTGCATCCTTTAAATTTGAAATTAGTTGGTATCAGTAAATATAGTGATGCAAGAGCAAAGTAGTATGAACCATAGCTATGGAACCTGACCTGAGAACAATTCTTCTTCTGCTTTAAGCGTTGACTTCGGGTTCGGAGTGGTGGTCCTCGTGATTTGGGCACTGCAGTTGCCTTACTAACTGCTCGTGTTTGGGTGCTCTGTGGTGGAGACGGTGCTGTGTCAACGGGAACTGGGTGTCTATCTGCTGGGGTTGGGGGTTAGAAGGGGTGTAGCTGGTTCTCTGTCCAACTAGGTAGGGGTACAATCTGCATGAGTGTGGGTTATGTGTGGTGGGGCTGGTTCCTGGGCAAGTACAACCGTGGTTCTATCTGCATCAACAGGTAGCACGATCTTTTCTGAAGACCGTGTTTTTACTCCCACAGATACTGTCATCACTCCCTCCAATTGAAATGGCTGATAAACAAGAAAAGTAATTGAATATACAGACGTTGTAAGATAGACATGTGCAATGGATAGTAGGGAAGAAAATAGGGCATGAAATAATTCACATCTATGTTGTCTAAGCAAACAGAATAGCAGGACATAATTTCACATATATGATGGCTAATTAAACATGATAGCATGACACAATTTCACATGTATGATGGCTAACTAAACAGGATAGAATGACGTACTTCAAAATATGATGACTATGTAAACAGGATGACATGATATAACTATACGATGTGTCTATTAAAGTGGTTGGCATGCCATAAATCACAAACATGCCGTCGATGGAAACATGATGGCATGATATAATTCACGGATAGAATGACATAATTTAAATATGATGACTATGTAAACAGGATGAGATGATATAACTATATTATGTCTTTAGAAAATGGGTTGGCATGCCATAATTCTAATACATGCTGTCTATGTAAACATCATGGCATGACATAATTCAAATATATGATTTATATACTAAGGAAGTGAGCAGAGGGCAATCACATATATGATGTGTCAACTAAGGAGATGGCATTCAATATTGTGTATATGATGTAAAAACTAAGGATTGCAATACAACATATGCATTATATGAGTAATATAACCCTGCCAAGTTTGAGCATACACCTCAGGGGGATAATAGGACTGGTCATCTGCCTCTGAATCCTCCTCTGAAGAGCTATCTGTAACCAACAAGATATCTGCTTCAGCAGGTAGCATTGTCTGCTCTGAAGACCTTGTTTTCACTCCAGCTTTCTCCACCCCCAATTCAAATGGCTGATGCACAGGAAGAGCAGTTGAATATACAAACATTGTCGACAAAAGCAATGAGAAATACAAAAAAAAGGATGGCATGATATAATTCACATATATGACGCTTGCCTAAATAGCATGGCATTGCTTAATTCACATACATAATGCCGTGCAACAAGATAACATTGCATAATTCACATATATAATGTCTTGCAACAAGATGGCATTGCATAATTCACATATATGGTAATTAGACACTAAATAGGTGGCATTCACACAAAGCATGTCTAAACTAAGCAAATGACATAGCAATGCAAGATACCATACGCACGATATGAGCAACATAACCCTGCCAAGTTAGGGCATGCACCTCGGGGGGGAAATATGACTGGTCATCTGCCTCTGAATCCTCCTCTGAGGAGCTATCGGTAACCAACAAGACATGCACTTCAGATTTTTCCATGACCGTGCCAAATGGCTGATGCATAGGAAGATTAATTGAATGTACTAAAATTGTTGACAAATTTAACACGTAATAAAAAAAATGATGGCATGATATAATTCACATATAAGATGACTGGCTAACCAGGGTGGCATTGCAAAATTCACATATATGATGTCTGGCTAGACAAGATGGCATTGCATGATTCATATATACGATAAAGAAACTAAACAGATGGCATTGACACAAAGCATGTCTAAACTAAGCAGATGACATCTTTAATGTATACAGTAAGCAATGCAAGACACCATATGCATGATATTACCAACATCAACATGCCAAGTTAGAGCGAAGACCTCATGGGGTAAATAGGAGTGGTCTTCTCCTTCTGAATCCCCCTCATAACAGTTATCTTCCTCTTGATTACGATCCGAAATGGGTGGAGGGGGGGTTGCCTTTGCGCCCACCATGGAACGACGTCTGCATGAAATTTTATTGCCACACAAGGCTCGTCTCTTTTGCTCTACATGATCAGTTCCATTATGTACAATAACTGGCTTGCATAGGAATAAAACATAGTGAGATTATGTAAGGAGTGCATGCACAAATCCAGAGTGATGGTAGCAAACTGTGGATAGACCCAAAACCAATGATAGCAGGCACATAATAGCTTTAGTTAAAAAATACAGATAATGGCTCCTTTAATGTTTGTTTGCACCCAACATGAAACTCATAGTAGACACCGGAGATTAACCAGATAGTAGACATATAGTACTGATTGCTGCCCTAATATGTACCCCACAACCATTTAAAAACTCAAGTTTCAGCATTAGTTTGGACCTGACTCGGAGTCTAATAGGTGAACACGACGATAATATAGCATGTCATCATATTAAGCGACGCATAACGTAAGCAGACACAGAAGAGTGCGACCTCTCTTGCGGACCCGTGTAGTCCTCAAGGTCATCTGCTCAGTTGATGATGGTAATGCAGTTGTCGTGGCTGCCGGCGGCGGGGAAGAAGATCTGAGGCGGCGAAAGAAAGTCTGGAGAGCGGATCCCTGCTGTGGTGAACCCTAATTCCGTCATTGGAGCAGCTGAGCTGGGGTGGAACACAGCGCCGCAGGAGCAGGACAAACCACACAAGGTTTTCTTTGACACATATCTGTAACAGAAGTAATTGAGTAAGGGCTTGTTTGAATTTGAGGATTCTAAGAATGCAGGGATAGAAAATAGACATGAATAGGATAGGAATGCATGTGCAAAATAGAGAATTTTAAAACACAGGATTTCTGCCAATCTGGGTGTTTGATTCACAACAATTGGAAGATCAATAGATGCAAAAAAGCATGGTGATATTAAGTCAAACCACAAGAAAATGTACGGTTATAATGCTATTATGCTACTATCTCTTAGTCTTGTACTTGATGAATAGGAATATGAAAAGGAGGAGAAGTGGAAATTAGAATTCCTACGGTTTTTCTTTCAAGGAGACACTAAAGGAACAAATCCTACAGTTTACCTTTGCTCCATTCCTTTGCACCAAATTCATGAGAAGTAGTACCATAGGAAACTTTCCAATTCTGATGTTTTTCATTCACTTTTCCTTTCAAGCACTGGCGATTCTAGTAGGCAGGCTTGAGCAAGGAAAATCCTACACTAAAAAATGTTTTTGTGCTACTTCTATTACTTTGGACCCAGGCAACTGCCATACTAGCTCAACTCCCAGGCCCATCGACAAATGCACAGCTCAAACATGCAGAGATAAATAATGATGGCGTTCAAGAGAGTCCATCACGGATAGCTAAGTTGCCTGGTACCTCACTGCTTGTCATATAGTAGGATAAAATAATCGTATTTCCCGTTACTACGAGTGCTCAGTGGACAATATATATAACATGTAGAGTAAAAAAGAGATGCAACAAGTGTACAACCTCTTTGGCGAAGCCAAGTCGATCTCAGCGTGATTGGGTTGGCCGGTGAGGATGCTCCGGCTGACTTGGCTGTCGAAGGTGGGGAAGAAGATCTTAGGCGTCTGGAGATGGAGCCCGAGGTACTGCTCCGCTGTGATGGAGGGTTTCATCGTTGGAGCAGCTCTGGTGAGTTGTGCGACGCCGAGGCTGAAGCAGGACAAGAGAGACAACGAACAATGTTAACCTGAGTGGAATTCTAATAGCATCTCCAATACATGCCGTAAAATACATAAACACAAAGTGCTAGATGTAAAATACATCAGCCGCTCATCTCTGAACTTAACTGTTGAAACTGAATTTAACTGTCAAAACTGAACTTAACTGTTGAAACTGAACTTAACTGTCGAAACTGAATTTTGCTGTCGAAATTGAATTTTGCTGTCGAAACTAGACGCACTAGCAAGGTGAGGCTACACGTCGGACGACTAACTTTTTCATCTCTGGTCAGTCGATTTTGCAGCCATTGGATACGAAATCAAGGGCATGTGGTTTATCTTCAACCTCCACCCCCCTGAGCCAGCCAAACAGCAGCCCCCCGTCGCCCTCGCCGCCCGCGGCCAGCGGTGCGCCGCCCCGCCCGCCCCGAAAACACTCCCCACCGCCGGTCCGCCGCTGCCCCGGCCATCCCTCTAGGCCCCCCCTGTGCCAAGCTTTTTCTCCGGCGATCCACACGCCACCGCCCCGCCACCGCCGGCGACCACCGCCCCCACCCTGAACCCTAAGATAGATAGTGGGGTACCTCTCCGGCGAGCCCCCCTCCCCGCTGCGACTGGTTCTTCTTTCACCCCGGCGGCATCGGAGTGATGTGTAGCTAAATCGGAGCAGCATCGCAAGCAAGAGCAAGAGCGAGAGCAGCAGCGCGAGCAAGAGCAATAGCAAGAGCAGACTAGGCAAGGGACCGAGAGCAAGAGCAGAGCAGCAGCGCGGGCGAGAGCTAAAGCAGCAGCAGGTCCTACTGATGTGGACATCGCCGCTGAGGGAGCGACACCGTGGAGGAAGTGGCCGGCGACGCCGCTGTGGATGGAGCCGCGCTGTGTCGGCTCGAGACCGAGCGCCGGCAGCACCGTGAGATCGAATCAAGAAGAAAATGCGGCGATTAGTGTACAACCTCTTTGGTGGCGCCGATTAGGCTGCAGCTTCATCGCTTCATCCGTGGAAATGGTGATGATGATGCTCTTCGGGTGGTGCAGGTGAAGACGGTGGTGTGGGAATGGAGGTGGCGCAAAAGACAAGGGGAACATCGGGGCAGCTCCTTGGAGGTGGAGGACGGTGTGGCTGAACCGGCGGGACGATGAGATCGACGACGGATCCTCATCCGGTACGGTGGATGAGGGACGTCGAGGTGTTGCTATGGACGACATCGTCGGGGAAGCGGCTCCGGCTGGGTGGCGGACGGAGTAGGGTGTGGGGTTTCGTCGCGGGTTTTCGCGGCCTCAGTGTACGAATGGGTGGGCGGATGGGGTGGCAGTGGGGAACCATGGCTTAGAGACGCGCTTGTCCGAAATGTGGGGTATGTTATGAAAGTACCCCCACCGATTTGAGGCGGTTCTTTCGGTTCAGGGGTACCACGAGCATTTCACGTGTCACGTTTTCGCGCGCGTTGTAATTTCGGAATAGCAAGGCGCGGGTTGAGATGGAGGGAGTTGTCGGAGCACAACGAGACAGAGATATATCTTAAATATTTTGGGCTAACAAGGCGCGGGTTGAAGAGGCAGGAGTTTCCCAGCACGATAGATAGAGACGCTAGCTTGAATTTTCGGCATAACAAGGCGCGGCTTGAAATTTTGGAAGAACAAGCTTAACGTGTACCAAAAAAAGACAATTTGCACCTCAACACGCACAACACACACACAAACACCATTTAGACTAGAGTAAGGTACACGTGCATTGCACGCATGAGATTTGGCAACCAAATTATGAATAAATACCACATTATAGCATGCAAGATTTGAGTCATATATGCATGATGTAGATGTTCGTTTAATTCTTATAGTTCTCAAAATCATCTAGTTTTTATAAGAAAGCTAATCTATTTTAAGATTCATGGAATTGTGCGTCGTAAGACATAAAGTAAAAACAAATAATGGCAAATCATGTAGAAAAACATTTGGCCAATTCTGATACGGAAGATTCTAGAACAAATAAGTAGTGCTTGCGTTTTGATGTTTGTGCTTTATGCTTACGTTCAACCATGGAGTCTTCTAGATTATACATGTGGCGAAATCTGGTGGAATCTAGATGATATCCAACGGCCAGTAGTGCTCAAATTTGCCATCTTTGGACCATCAGACTCGCCTCATCCAATGACCATCTTTCAAAGTTAAAGTTACCCGCACATAATATAAAAAATATATAAAATAATATATATCTCTCCCTAATAATAAAGCACGGATTGAGTCTCCGGGTTCACCGTTGCAGAGTTTTTACACAAAGGTCCCTGTGCTTTTTAGGAACTAACCCGCCGTCCAAGTCAAACCGGTACGAAGGAAAAAAAGAAAACGCAGCCACACTATCCCTCGAGCGGTCCACCCCGCCTACCTCACCCCGCACGCCGCCGGCCTCCTCCGATTCCCTTTATCCTCCCCACGCATGATCCCCTTCATCCTCCCACGCACGAGCGGGCGCGCCACTGCATTCCTCGCCGAGTCCGTGGCCAAATTCCACGCCGGGAGCACGGTCTCCATCTCTCCAGCTCCTCCCTCTCCCTCGATCTTCGACCTCCCCGGCAGCCTTCTTCCCGTCCCAAGTCCAAGAGATGCATGGGGACGGCAGCGGCGGCAACGCGTCTCGCGTGCGCGGACCATGCCACTCGACGCACCAAGGCCAGATCGCGGCTTTCTGGGCAGATTCATGGCATCCGCAGCAGGGAGAGAAGAAGGGGGCGGCCTAGGAAGGAGCTCACCGGAGCCAGGCACAGAGACGGAGGGTTCCAGCATGGCAGCGCAAAGTCCTTGCAGGTGGGGGCTCACCTCCATGGCTGGCAGGGAGACCTCCAAGGCCATAGCGGGGCAGATCAGCGAGTCGATGTTGCTGCCCATGCGGCGACGGATCCTCTTTGTGTTTTAGCAATTGGTCATGCTCCTGCTTGGCAGATCCTCTCCATGCTCAACCGTTGGTGCTGCTCCTACTCTTTCGCAAGCCCGGACCTGGCGCGAGGCCGCGATACGACACTCGTAGTAGGCGGGACGGGAGTACCATCTCATCTCCACCACATACAGTGAGATCTCTTCATGCCGTACTGGTGGCCACACACCCTTTCCTCGACCAACAAGCCCAGGTGAGAGAGATTCACCTCAAAGAAAAATCAAAGGAGGAATGGAAAAGACATTTGTCAGTACCTTGTGGTCCTTCTATGCATCACTCGCCTGCCGTATTCATCTGAGTGGATGGCCTGCTCGTGTAGTGCTTGTGCAGCAGGTCTGTGGCATGGTTTGTACCCCTGGGGGCCATCGCCGCTCTGTAACTGTTCTTTTTATTCTTCGGCCTTTCATCATGCATAGCCCAGTTTGTGTTTTTATCAACAAAAGATACATCAATGTAGTTTCTGCAACGCCAGTTCGCTCGAAGAATAGTAGACAAAAAGAAAATGTGAAGTAATAAATCTAAAATTCAATGGGGAGAACAGGCGTTCTACTGTGGGGCAGCAAAGAAGGCTAGGTTCATCTTTGAATTGAAGCCTGCCTCACCATGTTCAGTGTCCTATCTATCTGTAGGCTTCTGAATCTGAAGAATTCTGAACCATCCGCCCACCCGTCCGTCAGGATGGTGACTCAACAACGAATAGTCCTTCACGTATATGCTATCCTCATCCCGAAAAATATATTTGGTGTATAGAATTCAGTCTTGTCCTTGAATACATTTTCATGATTCACTAACTGCAGTAGTGAGTAAAAATATATAAAAGTACGTGACAATGTTTTGTAAATTTTTATGTCCGCCGTGCTCCCCGACGATTCCACTGGTATCAACCCTCCCCTACCCTGCCGCGGACCGCAATATCAGCGGTCTCCTTGGAGTCCTGAAGCAGCTCGAGGGCATCGTCCTTGTGTGCCTCCTCAAGGCTTGATGCTTTCTACAGGAAAAATGGTTCCTTTCTTTGAGATAAGGAAAATTACTTCCCTTTCTACAGGAAAAGATGGTTCTGTTAGATAAATGTCTTCCCAAGCTAAAGGCCCATGGCTCCGAAGTACTAATATTCTGTGAGGTACTGATTCTCTCTGTTACTCATGCACCTAGCTTGGTTGCTTAAGAAAGGATCATGACTATGATAAAAATATGATAGCAATATGAGTTACGGAAATTCTGCTTGTGAGGTGATTTTGTGTCCATGCTCACATTCTATCTTCAGTTTTGTGACCCATCTTATACGGTTATCCCGTATTTTCTTATGTATGCCTGCCATTTTAGTATTTTATCACAGTTGTGTATCCTGCAGATGACCCATCTTTTACACATCTTGGGAGATTATCAAACATATAGAGGGTATTAGTATTGCTAGATTGATCGCAAAACTGGTTGCGGTGATCGTGATCCTTTTATTTAAGCTTTCAACAAGCCAGAGAGTGAAAAGTTCATCTTCTTGCTTTCAACTAGGGAAAGTGGTGGGATCAATCTCTCCACCATTAATATTGCAATTCTTTGTGATAGTGACTGGTATAGTCTTCTCAAATAGTATTTTCTTTATGGAATGCACTACCAAGTGATGCTACATCCGCACGATACTCATAGTTCAACATGTCATGCCACCATCATCTGCACATGCTTTCAGATGTACGGTAGACACAACAACAAGATGGTCAGACGTTAAACTGCCAGCACATCCATGCGATAGTTCCCTTTTATTATTGTTACCATGGTGTTTGGGGTTGAATTCTTCTGTTTCTTAGGAACACTCGAGTGGGTTTGCAAGGTGAAGACCGTGCATATAGAACTTGTAACAAAAAAGTTCATGTCTTTCCGTTTTTGCACCGAGGTTCTTAATTTCTATTTGGAAATAGAAGGGTAGCGGTATGTTTTACTTGTGCCGTACAGAAAATGTTCCATTGTAGTATTACTATTGAGGCGAAAGTAATCGAGAGAACATATAAGAAGCTTGACTTAGATGCTTTGGTCATTCAACAAGATTGATTGCCAGAACAGAAAAGTTGCTTTTGTTTCTTCTCACTGCATGTAATGTAATTATTTTTTATGTTAAAGTGGAACAAGTATTAATGTGCTTTTGTTGTTGTGTTCTTTATTAGCTGCCAATAAGAATGAGATGATGGTGAGATTTGTTGCTGAAATGGTATCCAGTTCTAAGGAGAAGATATTGACCACATTATTGCTAGAGGAGAAGAGACAACATCACAACTTGATGGGAAAAAAGTGCTCACATTAGTTTTCCTGCTTTAAGATTTGGCTGCTGTAGAAGTTATATTCTGCCATGCAAACATAATTTTTATTTTCTTAGATGAAAGTAAGATTGGCCATATATATATGTATATATATATATATATATATAATCCACATGTTACATTTGGGTGGTTGTGGTGCATGGATATCACAATGCTGTCTGTTGCTACTTCATTTGTGCCATCCGTTTGAATTATTGGATGCTTAAAACATCTAGCTTAGGCTCAGCAGTGCAGAAACCATATGCTGATCAATCAGCTCCTGCTGTGTTAAGTGCACACATGAACTGTTTGCTTTTGGTACAAGATGCGTGAGTCTGATGCTTATTTTTCTGTTCCTTTTCTAATATAGGTTTGCACAAACTTTGTGCGAAATTGTGAATTCATGGCATCATTAAACCTGAACAAGCCACGCGGAGCCTTGCCATGCCTCTGCATGAATGCGGAGATGGAGGAGGGAGAGTCCGAAGAAGCTAGAGAATATTATGATGTGTTGTAGCCGTCCTCGTGTGATAAAGACAAGATCAAAGTAAACAGGGGGAAAGAAGAGAGGAAAAGAAGGCGAGTTGTTCGCTCCAGATTGCTACATGACAATCTTCCTGTCTTTGATTTGATCAATATTCGACTATACAAAATAAATCTGAATGTTCCCAGTTATTAATATTCTTATGAGGTGTCTCTGAGTTGGGAGCACGTAGTATTCAACCAGAACAACAATTCAATTCTCACAAGAAGATTTCTAAGAGAATTTTAGCGATTATGAAAGGACCTATGACATTAGCAGCAAACATGTGAATTTGCACATATTTGTGAGAACGTGGCATAAGTGAGAGATGGACAAACGTGCAAAATAAATGTTGGAATCTACTCGATGTTAATATAAATCAGTGAAAGCTTTATTAACATTCCTGCCCCCAATAGAAAAGAAATCACTTCTATGGCTGTCAATTAATTTTTCAAACTGTGATACTTGAATTTATCCCTTTATCTCTGGTTAATCTTTAGCACTGAATTAAATCAATTTAAGAGTTATAAATGATATTTTTGTTCAGAATCTACCATGTAAAAAAATTGCCTTGATTGTCAAAATTTATAATGTGAACTTTTTGTTGTTCACCCGTTGCAACGCACACGCACTTTTGCTATATATATGTGATGCAAAAGCCGCCCATCATCTCCAATTAGAATAGTGTGTCCATGCACGAATGCGACGTGGACAAATGATGTCTGCCATCGGTATCTCAAATTCAAATCAGTCTGACCTTGTTCAATGTGTATACATTACAACATGCTCGTTTCCAAACCACACCGCGCAGATCTCTGTTATATTCATGCATGCATGGGTTTCAAACATCAGGATCTCTTATTCAAATATTTGAATTCAACTTTACATTGATTGTGACCTCACCTATTCAGCTATTCTTTTACACCCACGCAGTAGTCTTCTCTTTATAATTGTACCACTAACCTTCTCTTGTGCATGCATGCACACACACTAGCAGTCGGCATTATCCATCGCACGCATGCAATCTTTTTCTTCAGGTCGGTCTCCCATGAAGGCACACACCAACACACATCCCCCTCTCCATCATATCGGGCATTCTTTATCTCTCACGCGTGCATGCACAACGATCGATGTTCCTCTATGTATGTGTGTATATAGCTAGGTCTTTCATAGTTTTCCACACAAACCAATCAATCGATATATTCAGTGAGCTCTCACCCTGTTTCCCACGTCCACATCGATCAATCTATACCTCTCTATATAGGATTAACATATATAGCTAACACACCCACATTAATTATGTATCCAACGTCCCCCTCTCATCATCCATGCCTTCCGCTTCATCTCTCAGACGAGTGCACAATGGCGAAGACAGGGGGCAGTAAGGGCCCTGCCCCCTCCCCCTAACATCACTTTATATCAAGGCTAATATGAATGTGATTATTAGACAATTGCTGCTAAAAATGGTTTAAGTTAATGAATTGACCCTCCTCGTAAAGGATTAGCAATGCTTGGCCCCCTAGCTCATTTATTTTTCATGGCTCCGCCACTGCGCGCATCAGCGCATGTGTTCGCCCTCTCTCTCTGAATATCGATCTCGCACTTGTGCATTCCTTCATAGTCTCCCTCCACTCGGCCCCTCGCACCATCTTCTAGCCCCCACCGGATTTTGCCACATGTACAGTCTAGCAGACTCCATGGTTGAGCTTAAGCATAATGCACAAACCTCAAAACAACAATGGTTCTCTTTTGTTCTAGAATCTTTCGTATGATAACTGCCCAAACTTTTTTCTAGTTGAATTGCCATTATTTGTTTTTACTTTATGCTTTACAACGCACAATTCCATGAATCATAAAATAGATTAAGGGCTTCTTTGATTCAAAGGATTCTGAAAGGAATTTTGGAGGATTCTAATCATTAGGAATTTTTCCTATCTTGGTTGTTTGATTCATAGGATTGTAAACCATAGGAATTTTTCCATATGATTCATTTGCACTAGATTTCATAGGAAACATCCCATCCACTCAAACCTATTTGAAAGAATTCTGCGTTTTTTCTATGCACAATCAAACACTCATACAATCCTGTAGGATTCAAGACGACATTCCACTATAATCCCATGTTTTTACCTTTACTGCCGAGCCGAATGCCCTGATTTGGCAGGAACTTTTAGAAGGAACTTTAGTGATAGTCTCATGGAACAATGGTTCCAGTTGGAGGAAATTGCCAAAAGCATTACCTTTACTGCCGAGCCGAATGCCCTGATTTGGCAGCTGGACAATAAGGGGAAGTATTCCTCCAGCTCCCTCTATCATTTTATCAACTTTAGAGGGGTTCAACCCGTGTTTATCCCTGCTGTCTGGAAATTGAGAGTTCCCCCTAAAATTCATGTATTTCTCTGGCTTCTCTCCAAAAAAAATTTGATGACTAGGGATAACCTTAGGAAGAGACACATCATCAAACCCCTTGATTGTGTTTACTGCTTGGAACAAGAGTCTTGTTCTCACCTATTTTTTGAATGTATAGTTGCTAAACATCTCTGGGCCCATATTGAGGAATATTTCTCTAGTCAGATTGGCTCATCCTTCGAATCTATCGCCCGATTCTGGATTGCTACCAAAAAGTGCTCAGTTTTAAACACTGTTAGCTCAGCTGTCCTTTGGTGCCTCTGGAAATATAGAAATGCTATGATTTTCAGTAACACCTCCTGGATTTCCATTCTGCAGGTCTTGAGGTTGATCAGGAACATGGTGAGGAACTGGGCGATTCTCTCCTCTGGATCGGACAAGGACAAGTTGATGAGCTTCGTGGAAACCCTAACAAGATCCCTCCAGAAACCGTTGGCGATCACTTGTGGCTGAACAAGGCTTGTGGCTGGACCCGTGAGCTCATCTCAAGATCTCTGATGAAGATGATGGGCACCTGGCGCCGAAAAATAGGGACATCCATCATGCTACGCCTTCCAGCCCGGTGTCTCCGCTTGCTTACTGGTCGCCGCAGGCTGACACGACCCCTCGGCTGAAGACCATGAAGGCTTCACTGGACCCTCATTATGTCATTTGAGTGCTCTATCCGCTCTGCCTTTGGCACCGCTCGGGTGATTTGTGTTATTCAGAGAACTTGTTCATCCACCCCCTAGTTTGTAGCTTTTCTACCTTTGCTTTCGAACTGCTCTTTGAGCTGCTATATCAGAATATGTTGTGGTTTCGTTCTCAGCAATGGAACCGGGGAGATGCTCCCTATTTTTCTAAAAAAAATTATTTTATATGTTATTATATAAAGCTTGGTAAGACTATAAATTTAAGGACGAATGTAATAATATCACTTATTATTTAAATATATTTATAACAAAATGCTCAGCCCCTTTTTATTTTTTGATAACATTGCTGGCCCAACCCAACATTATAATTAGAATCAGCCCAGCAAAATCGTGTATTTTGAGAAAGTGCAAATGGGCTGTAATGTTTTAGGAAATAAAATAAACGGGCCGCATGGACGCTACATTATTTGTTCACCCAGCCCAGCTAATGGCTGTAATTCAAAAAAAAAGAACAAATTGACTGTAAATTCTACTGCGCAAAAAAAGACTGTAAATTCTGAAAAATGGGTTGAATACGTGCCACATTTTTGGAGGCTGAAATGTGGGCCAATAGGTCGAAGCCAATGCAAGTCATTGTCAATTTAGTCAACAAATGATTCTGACATGTTAGCCGTTGGATTTACATCCAACAACCGGCATCCATCTTCAATCTCTCGTCTTCTTCCTCCAGCACCGCCGGGACCACCTCCCGCCTCTTGCTGGTAGCACGCTTCGCTATGAAGCTCTACTCCACCGTTGGCCAGGCCATCCCTCCACCCCTCCACACCTCCTGTCCTTCTCCACCGACTGCCGAACCACACCACACTAGAACCAGTTAACCCTCGTACACCTCTCTGTCCGCGACTCTACTCCTGCATCTTCCCATCTCCGGTTCGTTGCTGTCCGGGACCTCGCCGTCTTCCACCACCTTGGATGCGCTCGGTGCTGTGTGGTCAACGTGGTAAACGAATGACACCATCAGAAGTAGACTGTGCGTGGAGAGGCTGACAGCTGGGTCCATGGCCGCACACAAGGAAATGCCTCCTTATTACGCGCAAAATAATGATTCCTCCACCTGACATCTGGGACCCACCGGAAGGGCCTCTATATTTCGCGAAATAAAGTGCCCCCCGCTGACATGGCGGACCCACCAGCAATCTTCGCACGCAAGGAAGTGCCTCCTTATTATCACAAAAAAATGAATATTCCCCCTGCCAGCTGGAACCTAGCATAGTGGGAGTCTGACTTGTGGGCCTACCAAGTTGACGGGGACGGAGGGCTTTGTCAACTTAGTCAATATGAACGATTCTAGCTCCTGTTACCGTACGATATTCATCCAACGGCCGTAGTGCTTCTTCAACCTCTGGTCTTCTTGCTCCAGCCGCCCAAACCAGCACCGGTCGTGCCGCGTGCTCCTGCCTCCCGTGGCCGGCTGTGATGCCGCGGAGGCCTCACCCCCCCTACTACTCCCACCGCTGGCCAGGCCATCCCTCTACTCACCCACACCCCCTGTTATTCTGCGGTGCCAGCAGCCTCACACCGCAGCCGAACCAGTGAACCCTCGTACTCCTCTTCACGTGGGCATCCACTGCTGCGTCTTCCCCGGCTCCGAGTCATCCCCTTCCTAGGCCTCGCCGTCATCCACCGCCGTGGTGCTCTCCGCGCGACGTGGTCAATGTGGTCAAGGAACAGGTTCCATCAGAAGAGTACTGTATGTGGAGAGGGCCGGTGACAGCTGGGTCCACGGCCACATCCCAGTTTTTTTGTGATTTGCCAAGTAAGTCGCTTTGTCAGGCCTGTTGGGCTGCAAATCTTTCAAGACGAGGAGAGCTTTCATTCGGCTGGCCGAGAAAATGGCCCATCAGTAATGAGCAATGGGTTGTACATTTTTAAAACACATCAAACCGGCAATTAGTTTCAAATATGTTTTTTTTCATTTCAAGATTTTAAATTACATTAATTTTTATGCATGGAGAATTTGTTGGATTTTATCTTGATATACATTTATTTTTAAAATCAGTTTGAATGTGAGTCAAAATTTCGGGATTAAAAACAGTTCGGACCGCACCGAAATATGCAAAATTTCGTATAATTTTTTAACCGTTGCCACAATATGGGATGTAATGCTAACAAAAAGAATATGGGCTCCAAAAAAAACCTTAAAAATTAGCAAATGGGCTGTATGCTGTTTTCCACAGATTTGAGGCTTTCCTAAAATAAGGTTGACGCACAAGAAATGACTGTTGGATGGCCATCCAACGGCCATCGTGCTTCTTCAATCTCTGCTCTTCCTGCTCCAGCCGCTCAAACAGGCGCCAGCGGGACTGCCTGCTCCCTCCTCCCCGCGGCCGGCTCTGCTGCCGTGCAGGCCTCACCGCCCCACCGTACTCCCATCGCTGGCCTAGCCATCCCTCTACTCACCCACACCTGCTGTTATTCTCCGGCGACGGCAGACGAACTAGTAAACCCTCGTACAGTCGTACTCCCCTCCGCATGGGAAACAACTGCCGAGTCTTCCCTGCCTCCGTGTCGTTCCCTTCCTAGGCCTCGCCGTCGTCCACCGCCCTGGTGCTCTCGGCGCGGCCTGGTCAACGTGGTCAACGACTGACATGCATCTGAAGTGGACTGTACGTGGAGAGGCCGACAGCTGGGTCCACGGCCGCACGCAAGGAAATGCCTCCTTATTACGCGCAAAATAATGATTCCTCCACCTGACATCAGGGACCCACCAAAAGGGCCTCTGTATTTCGCGAAAAAACGGTACCGCCGCTGACAGCTCGGACCCACCAGCTATATCTTCGCACGCAAGGAAGTGCCTCCTTATTACGCTCAAAAAAATGAATACCCCCTGCTAGTTGGGACCCACCTTGGTGGGAGGCTGACTTGTGGGCCTACTAAGTTGACGGGGATGGAGGGCTTTGTCAACTTAGTCAATATGCACGATTCTAGCTCCAGTGGCCGTACGATGTCCATCCAATGGCCGTAGTGCTTCTTCAACCTCTGGTCTTCTTGCTCCAGCCGCCCAAACCAGCGCCGGTCGTGCCTCGTGCTCCTGCCTCCCGTGTCCGGCTGCGATGCGGCGGAGGCCTCACCGCCCCCTACTACTCCCACCGCTGGCCAGGCCATCCCTCTACTCACCCACACCCCCTGTTATTCTGCGGCGACGGCAGCCTCACACCGCAGAGAACCAGTGAACCCTCATACTCTACGCGTGGGCATCCACTCCCGCATCTTCCCCGGCTCCGCATCATCCCCTTCCTAGGACTCGCCGTCGTCCACCGCCCTGGTGCTCTTGGTGTGGCGTGGTCAATGTGGTCAAGGAACGGCTTCCGTCGGACGTGGACTGTACGTGGAGAGGCTGACAGCTGGGTCCACGGCCGCAGGAAGGAAGTGCCTCCTTATTACATGCACAATAATTATTCCTCCACTTGACAGCGGGACCCACCAGACAGGCCACCGTATTTTGCGAAAAAATGACCCCCCTGACTGCTTGGACCCACCAGCTACATCTTCGCACACAAGGGAAGTGCGTATGAAAAAAAAAACAAAACGATTCGCCCCTTGACTGTTGGGATTGACCAGCTACATCTTCGCAGGCAAGGAAGTGCCTGACAGTCGGGACCCACCTAGTCGAAGCGTACGTAGCGTTGCCATTCTGGTCGCGAACGTGTATGTACATACTGGTCGATGTAGAGGCGCGCACGTGTCGTAGTAGAGGCGCGCATGTGTTGTAGTAGAGGCACGCACGTAGCATTTACACGTACGTACATCGGCCAGGGTGCAAGAAAGAAAATACGGCCACGTATGTGTACATACGGGTGGGGTCTCGAACGCCTACTCGCGCATACGTACGGTGACGACTTGTGTAAATGGCTGGGTCGGAACGGAGAAACAGTGTCGTCGTCGTGTTCATGGGGAGGCAACGGAATGCGTCGTGTTCATGGGGAGGCAACGGAATGCGTCATGTTCATCGGGAGGGCTTGGACGGAACAGACGATGGAAACGAGGCCTGGCGTACCGCAGAACGGAGGAAACGGCATTGTGTTCGACCAGCCACGTTTGAAACGGGATCTTGTTCATTGGGAGGGGCTGGCGTACCGCAAAATGGAGGAAATGGACCTCCTACGGTCGAAACGGGGGTCTTGTTGATCGAGAGGGGTGTGGCGTACCACAAAACGGAGGAAACGGACTTGTGTTGGAGCGCTACGGTCGAAACTGGGTCCTGTTCATCAGGAGGGGTGTGGCGTACTGCAAAATGGGACTCCACGGGATACTATTCATCCAGCCTCCACCGCGCGCTACTCCACCGACTACTGTTCAACCACCCCTCCACCGTCTACTGTTCATCCAGCCCTCCACACCACGGGGTCCTGTTCAACCACCCCTCCACCGTCTACTGTTCGTCCAGCCGTCCACACCACGAGGTCCTATTCATCCACCCCTCCACGGGCACCCCTCCACCGTCTACTGTTCATCCAGCCCTCCACCACACCACGGGGTCCTGTTCATCCATAGGCAATGCCACCGCTCACTGTTCATCCAAATCCCCCCGCAATGCTCACTGTTCATCCCATCGATCGGCTTCAATTAGCAGCAGTAGCGAAGGAATCGCTCGATCGGGTTTAGTTAACAGCCATCGATCGATCGCTCGGGTTCAGTAACGCGTAGCCTGGAGTGCAATCGCTCGGGTTCAGTTAGAGCCCAACGCCTCACTCAGGTTCAGTTACAGCCAACGCCTCGCACACACGCGCGTACGTGTACGAGAGAAACATGCATCGCTCGGTCCCCGACCTCCCACCGTAACCGAGAACTCCCTGAAATTTTCCTCCCCCTCGCTTCTACCATAGTTTTTTCCGTCATGGATGGCCCAAAGAATGTCATGCAACTGTGTCTCCGGCCCGCCCAGGACGAAAAGCCCATTTTCTGTCATGATTTTCTGTCATAGAAGTAGGAGTCCACCACATCTAGAAGTATCATATGTATGACAAAAAAATTTCGTTCGGCCCAAAATGTCACGAATGTGTCTTATTTTGTAGTGTACTCTTATTGGTGTGGGCATGTTCTAGACTCCGACAAGCTTGGGTAGTAATTGCCGCGAGATGAAGGATGCAGAGTTGCCCGAATCGATCAGCTTGAGAACTTCCTGGCCTTGAACCCATCCACGTATCTATAAGCAGCTCGGGCCTTCCGTTCCAGCCACTGCATGCACTGAAAGATGCCATACCTACTCTATTGTGGTACTACCTGTTGGTTCAGTTCAAGCTTCATCCGGTTGGGCCAGAGCTTCCAGTTCAAACAGATCAAGGAGTTCCTCAATGACATTGATACGTCTCCAACGTATCTATAATTTTTGATTGTTCCATGCTGTTATATTATCATTCTTGGATGTTTTATAATCATTTTTTGGTACTAACCTATTGACATAGTGCCAAGTGCTAGTTGCTGTTTTTTTATTTTATTTACGCCGCAGAAAATCGTTTGGCCCATTGGATGACCAGATCTATGTTTTTATCCATGAAACTTATCTGAGTCTTTTGATCTCTTAATATGCATGATTACTTATAGCCTCGTATTTCTTCTCCGATATTTGGGTTTTGTTTGGCCAACTTGATCTATTTATCTTGCAATGGGAAGAGGTGCTTTGTGATGGGTTCGATCTTACGGTGCTTGATCCGAGTGACAGAAGGGGAACTGACACGTATGTATCATTGCTATTAAGGATAACAAGATGGGGTCTATTTCTACATAAATAGATCTCGTTTACATCATGTCATCATTCTTATTGCATTACTTCGTTTCTCCATGAACTTAATACACTAGATGCATGCTGGATACCGGTCAATGTGTGGAGTAATAGTAGTAGATGCAGGCAGGAGTCGGTCTACTAATCTTGGACGTGATGCCTATATAATGATCATTGCCTGGATATCGTCATGATTATTTGAAGTTCTATCAATTGCCCAACAGTAATTTTTTTACCCACCTTTTGCTATTTTTCTTGAGAGAATCCACTAGCAAAACCTACGACCCCTGGGTCTCTTCTTTATTATATTTGCCTTCATGATGTATTTTTATTTGCTTCTATTTTTAGATCTATTAATCCAAAAACCCAAAAATACCTTGCTGCAATTTTATTTATTTATTTTATCTTGCCTTCCCGCGAGATCTATTTGTCAATCAACTACAATTTTTTCCCGTCTACTTGCCAATTTCTGGTGCCATTACCCGAAAGGGATTGACAACCCCTTTAATACGCCAGGTTGCGATTATTTGTTATTTGTGTGCAGGTGTGTTCACGTAGTGTTGCGTGGTTCTCCTACTGGTTCGATAACCTTGGTTTCATCACTGAGGGAAACACCTACCGTAGCTTTCTGCATCATGCCTTCCTCTTTGGGGAAATACCAACGTAGTTCAAACCACATCAGACATGCAATTTGACAGTTGGGGGACACACATGGTCATGTCCCCAATGCTCGCCGCACTTAATACATAACCCCTTGGCACGCCAGAAATTGCAGAGAGCCATGATCTTGGTTGTGTCTCCCCCTGCCCGTGCCCCATTTGTACCTCTGCGATCTTCTCCAGTAGTCATCGTGGTCGATGCTCGCATTGGTGGTGCAGGCAATGGTAGAGGAGTGGCAATACAAGCCCTCCCCACTAGTGGGACAAACTCTGGTTGCTTCTACCATGCCCCTTTCTGTCCGTCCACCACTTCTTCTTGGAGAAATGTAAGTGAACAAGCCATGTCCAGATCGTTGGGTCGCTGCACCATGACCACAACTCGAATGTCCTTGTGGAGCCCCTCCACAAACCTTGTCAATAAATACAACGAGTGCATAGCATCGGAGTAGGAAATGAGGTGGTTCATCAATGATTCAAATTGCTCAATATATTCGAAAACTGAAAATGTTTGTCGCAGAGAATAAAATTGCCGAATCAAAATCTGGTGTCGGTCACGACAAAATCGAGTACATAGAAGCGTACAGAATGACTTCCAATCAAGTGTGCTAATTTTGCTTTGGACCGATTGTAGCTAAATAGCCGCAGGACTGAAATACGTATGATGGATTTGAAACATTGCAAAATACTGCTCACACATCGTTTTCCAGAGCTTAGGATTTTCACTAGAAAATTGTGGAAACGACAGAGAGGGAGGCGTTTGGCCGAGGCCGACAATGAGCTGCCTCAACGCGAATCTAGTCCCCAAGGAAGAATCCAACAGACGAGAGGGCATATGAGTACGGACATTGATCATACCATTGGCCGGACTGGCCGCCAGAGGAGCCGTGTCCCCTAACAGCCCGCTCCGAGGAAGGTGGGACTCGTCGTGGCCATCGGGCCCATGGATCGCTTCTTGCACCACCAGATCAGAGAGAACCGGCTTCTTCGATCCACCCGCAACAAACATGCCCATGGGGGCTACGCACGTTGCAGGCTCCCCTCCACCTCCTAGGGCTTGGAGAGGCGGGACTCAAGATCAGGCTTCCAGGTCGTGAGAGCCTCAACCAGCGCCGCTTGGTGGTCGATCCGCTTGCTGAGGTACCTAATGTCAGCGCGGGTGTCCTCGCTCGCCCTTGCCAGGTTGTGCTGGAGCTTGTCTAGATATGCTTTCAACGCCGGATCCATGATGTCGAAGAGCTCCTGGCGATCGCTCACTTGCTGATGCAGCTTGAACTACGTCGGTATTTCCCCAAAGAGGAAGGGATGATGCAGCACATCTACGGTAGGTATTTCCCATAGTGAGGAGACCAAGGTTATCGAACCAGTAGGAGAACCATGCAACACGACGTAACCATTTCCTGCACACAAAGAACAAATACTTGCAACCCGGCGTAAGAGAGGGGTTGTCAATCCCACACGGGTAAAAAGACAGGTAGAATTGTAGTACATTGCATAATTAGATCTCGCGGGAACGCGAGATAAAATAAATAAAAATCGCAACAAGGTATTTTTGTATTTTTGTATTAATAGATCAAGAAATAAAAGCAAATAAAAATAGATCACAAAGTCAAATATAATAAAGAAGAGACCCGGGGGCCGTAGGTTTCACTAGTGGCTTCTCTCGAGAAAAATAGCAACAGTGGGTAAACAAATTACTGTTGGGCAATTGATAGAACTTCAAATAGCCATGGCGATATCCAGGCAATGATTATTATATAGCCATCAATCCAATATTAGTATTCCGACTCCTCCCTGCATCTACTACTATTACTCCACACATCGACCGCTATCCATCATGCATCTAGTGTATTCAGTTCATGGAGAAACGAAGTAATGCAATAAGAATGATGACATGGTGTAGACAAGATATATTTGTGTAGAAATAGACCCATCTTGTTATCCTTAATAGCAACGAAACATATGTGTCGGTTCCCCTTCTATTACTAGGATCAACCACCATAAGATCAAACCCATCACAAAGCACCTCTTCCCATGGCAAAAAAATTCGATCTAGTTGGCCTAACTAAACCAAAGATTCAAAGAAGAAATACGAGACTATAAGTAATCATGCATATAAGAGATCAAAAGACTCAAATAACTTTCATGGATAAAAACATAGATCTGATCATAAACTCGAGGTTCATCGGATCCCAACAAACACACCGCCTAAAGACTTACATCAAATAGATCTCCAAGAGACCATTGTATTGAGAATCAAAAGAGAGAGAGAGGGTAAGCAATCTAGCTACTAACTACGGACCCGAAGGTCTACAATGAACTACTCACGCATCATCGGAGAGGCACCAATGAGGATGATGAACCCCTCCGCGATGGTGTCTAGATTGGATCTAGTGGTTCTGGAACTTGCGGCAGCTGGAATTGATTTTCGTCGACTCCCCTAGGGTTTATGGAATATTGGGGTATTTATAGAGCAAAGAGGCGGTGCGGGAGGCCACCGAGGTGGGCACAACCCACCTGGGGGGCCAGGGACGCCCTGGTGGGTTGTGCCCCCCTCGGGGCACCCTCGAGGTGCTTCTCCGGCCCATTGGGTGTCTTTTGTTCCATAAAAATTCCACAAAAAGTTTCGCTGCATTTGGACTCTGTTTGATATTGATTTTCTGCAATGTGAAAAAAGCAAAAAACAGCAACTTGCACTGGGCATTATTTCAATAGGTTTGTACCAAAAAATGATATAAAATGATTGTGAAACATCCAAGAATGATAATATAACAACATGGAACAATAAAAAATTATAGATACGCTGGAGTTGTATCACTTGCTTGCGTGTTTCCAGCGTGATGATGAGTGGTGGATTGGCTCTGATACCAAGTTGCTACCTCTTGAGCACTGCATTGGTTTTCCCTTGAAGAGGAAAGGGTGATGCAGCAGAGCAGCGTAAGTATTTCCCTCAGTTTTTGAGAACCAAGGTATCAATCCAGTAGGAGGCCACGCACGAGTCCCTCGCACCTACACAAACAAATAAACTCCTCGCAACCAATGCGATAAAGGGGTTGTCAATTCCTTCAAGGTCACCAACGATAGTGAGATCTGATAGATATGATAAGATAATATTTTTGGTATTTTTATGATAAAGAGAAATAAAGATGCAAGTAAAATAAATGGCAAAGGAAATAACTAAGTATTGGAAGATTAATATGATGGAAAATAGACCCGGGGCCATAGGTTTCACTAGAGGCTTCTCTCGAGAGTATAAGTATTATGGTGGGTGAACAAATTACTGTTGAGCAATTGACAGAATTGAGCATAGTTATGAGAATATCTAGGTATGATCATATATATAGGCATCACGTCCGAGACAAGTAGACCGACTCCTGCCTGCATTTACTACTATTACTCCACACATCGACCGCTATCCAGCATGCATCTAGAGTATTAAGTTCAAGAGAACAAAGTAACACTTTAAGCAAGATGACATGATGTAGAGGGTAAACTCATGCAATATGATATAAACCCCATCTTGTTATCCTCGATGGCAACAATTTAATACGTGCCTTGCTGCCCCTACTGTCACTGGGAAAGGACACTGCAAGATTGAACCCAAAGCTAAGCAGTTCTCCCATTGCAAGAAAGATCAATCTAGTAGGCCAAACCAAACTGATAATTTGAAGAGACTTGCAAAGATAACCAATCATAGATAAAAGAATTCATAGAAGATTCAAATATTGTTCATAGATAAACTTGATCGTAAACCCACAATTCATCGGTCTCAACAAACACACCGCAAAAGAAGATTACATCGAATAGATATCCACAAGAGAGGGGGAGAACTTTGTATTGAGATCCAAAAAGAGAGAAGAAGCCATCTAGCCAATAACTATGGACCCGTAGGTCTGAAGTAAACTACTCACACTTCATCAGAGAGGCTATGGTGTTGATGTAGAAGCCCTCCATGATCGATACCCCCTCCGGCGGAGCATCAGAAAAGGCCCCAAGATGGGATCTCATGGATACAGAAAGTTAGGACGGTGGAATTAGGGTTTTGGCTCCGTATCTGGTAGTTTTGGGGTACGTAGGTATATATAGGAGGACGGAGTACGTCGGTGGAGCAACATGGGCCCCACGAGGGTGGAGGGTGCGCCTGGGGGGGGGGTAGGCGCGCCCCCTACCTCGTGCCTTCCTCATTGATTGCTTGACGTAGGGTCCAAGTCCTCTGGATCATGTTCGTTCCGAAAATCACGTCCCCCAAGGTTTCATTCCGTTTGGACTCCGTTTGATATTCTTTTTCTACGAAACCCTAAAATAGGCAAAAAACAGCAATTCTGGGCTGGGCCTCCGGTTAATAGGTTAGTCCCAAAAATAATATAAAAGTGTATAATGAATCCCAATAATGTCCAAAACAGGATATAATAATGCCCAAAAATTATAGGTACGTTGGAGATGTATCACAAGTGTTAGGTACTCCCTTAATTATCTCTCGGTTATAGTGGTTTGGATACAACCATGGATTCAACCCAAGGTAGGAGATGAATGATGGGAAAGAGGAACACACACACACACACACGCCGCCGCCACCTATTCTGATCCTAGCCGAGATACCATTCTCTGCTGGTCGTCGCTCCTCTTATCTCTTTGTTGAGTCTGGGCCTTGGGCTCGAACATGTAGGAGATCCACTGTGGGCCTGTGAACTTGTGGTTGGGCCTCCTTTCTCTCTTGGGCCTGGTGGTCTTGGCACCTTCCTCCTGCTTCTCCGGCACGCCAATGCCGTTGCCTAGCAGGTCGCTGATAGAGCATACTGATGTCTACTACACAACCTTCATCTTGTAGACTCGTGTTGGGCCTCCAAGCGCAGAGTTTTGTAGGATAGTAGGAAATTTCCCTCAAGTGGATGACCTAAGGTTTATCAATCCGTGGGAGGCATAGGATGAAGATGATCTCTCTCAAACAACCCTGCAACCAAATAACAAAGAGTCTCTTGTGTCCCCAACACACCCAATACAATGGTAAATTGTATAGGTGCATTAGTTCGGCGAAGAGAGGGTGATACAAGTGTAATATGGATGGTAGATATAGGTTTTTGTAATCTGAAAATATAAAAACAACAAGGTAGCAAACGATAAAAGTGAGCAAAAACAGTATAGCAATGCTTGGAAACAAGGCCTAGGGTTCATACTTTCACTAGTGCAAGTTCTCTCAACAATGATAACATAACTGAATCATATGAAAATACCTCAACGTGCGACAAAGAGTCACTCCAAAGTTCCTATTGCGGAGAACATAAGATGAAATTTCTTGTAGGGTACGAAACCATCTCAAAGTTATTCTTTTTTCCGACCAATCCATTGAGCTATTCCTATAAGTGTCACAAACAGCCCTAGAGTTCGTAGTAAAATAACACCATATGATACACATCAATCAACCCTAATGTCACCTAGATACTCCAATGTCACCACAATTATCCATCGGTCAATTATACGATATGCATCAGACAACTTAAGATTCATAATATCCAACTCGACACAAAGAACTTCAAAGAGTTCCCCAATATTTCTACCAGAGAAACAAGGACGAAAACGTGCATCAACCCCTATGCATAGATTACCCCAATATCACCTCGGGAATCTGTGAGTTGAGTGCCAAAACATACATCAAGTGAATCAATAGAACACCCCATTGTCACCACGGGTATCCCACGCAAGACATACATCAAGTGTTCTCAAATCCATAAAAGTATTCAATCCGATAATAGTGAAACCTCAAAGGTAAAACTCAATTCATCACAAGAAGGTAGAGGGGGAAACACCATATGATCCAACTATAGTAACAAAGCTCGTGGTACATCAAGATCCTGCCAAATCAAGAACACGAGAGAGAGAGAGAGAGAGAGATCAAACACATAGCTACAGGTACATACCCTCAGCCTCGAGGGTGAACTACTCCCTCCTCGTCATGGAGATCGTCGGGATGATGAAGATAGCCACCGGTGATGGTTTACTCCTCCGGTAGGTTGACTGAATGGGCTCCTAATTGGTTTTTCATGCCTACAGAGGCTTGCGGCGGCGGATCTTCTGATCTAGGTTTCTTTCTAGGGGTTTTAGGATTTATAGGAATTTTTGGCGTCGGTCTCACGTCAAGGGGGTCCATGAGGTGGCGACAAGACAGGGGGTGCGCCCTAGGGGGGTGGGCACGCCTTCCACCCTTGTCGTCATGTCGGGACTCTTCTGGCCCAACTCAGGTGCTTTGAGGGTCTCTTTTGGTCCATAAAAAATCACCGTAAATTTTTATCCCATTCCGAGAACTTCTATTTCTGCACAAAAAATGATACCACAATAGTTCTGCTGAAAACAACGTCGGTTCGGGTTAGTTCTAATCAAATCATACCAAAATCATATAAAATTGTTGTAAACATGGTGAGGGAGTCCTGGATTAGGGGGTCTCCGGACAGCCGGACTATATCCTTTGGCCGGACTGTTGGACTATGAAGATACAAGATTGAAGACTTCGTCTCGTGTCCGGATGGGACTCTACTTGGCGTGGAAGGCAAGCTACCCGGTACGGATATGGATATCTCCTCCTTTGTAACCGACCTTGTGTAACCCTAACCCTCTCCGGTGTCTATATAAACCGGAGGGTTTTAGAACGTAGGACACAACAACTACAACATACAATCATACCATAGGCTAGCTTCTAGGGTTTAGCCTCTCTATTCTCGTGGTAGATCTACTCTTGTACTACCCATATCATCAATATTAATCAAGCAGGACATAGGGTTTTACCTCCATCAAGAGGGCCCGAACCTGGGTAAAACATTGTGTCCCCTGCCTCCTGTTACCATCCGGCCTAGACGCACAGTTCGGGACCCCCTACCCGAGATCCGCCGGTTTTGACACTGACATTGGTGCTTTCATTGAGAGTTCCTCTGTGTCGTCACCTTTAGGCCCGATGGCTCCCCCGATCATCAACAACGATGCGGTCCAGGGTGAGACCTTTCTCCCTGGACAGATCTTCCTGTTCCGCGGCTTTGCATGGCGGGCTAATTTGCTTGGCCATCTGGAGCAGATTAAAACCTACACCCCTGGCCATGAGGTCAGATTTGGAAGTTTGAACTACACGGCCGACATCCGCAGAGACTTGATCTTCGACGGATTCGAGCCACAGCCGGGCACGCCGCACTGTCACGATGGGTATGACCTAGCTCTGCCACCGAACAGTACCCTAGAGGCCACACCCGCATCAGCTCCGACCTTTAGCTCGGAGCCAACTGTTCTAGTCGAGGACGGGTGGCTAGACACCGACTCGGGGGCTGCAGTCTCAACAGCGATCGAGCCGAACACCAGCCTCATCCTCTGCGAAGCCCGTGACTCCAAGGTGCCGGACTCTTTTCCGGACTCCGAACCTTCCGGGCCCCTGTCAATCGAATCCGATTGGGCGCCGATCATGGAATTCACCGCCACGGATATCTTTCAGCACTCGCCCTTCGGCGACATTCTGAATTCAGTAAGGTCTCTCTCTTTGTTAGGAGAGCCCTGGCCGGACTATGGCCAACAGGATTGGGATGCGGACGACGAAGAAACTCAACACCCACCCACCACCCACTTCGTAGCCACTGTCGATGATTTAACCGACATGCTCGACTTTGACTCCGAAGACATCGACGGTATGGACGACGATGTAGGAGACGAACATGAACCAGCGCCTATAGGGCACTGGAAAGCCACCTCGCCATATGAAATTGTCACATCCCTGCTTTTAGTCATGCATTAGGGTTGATGAACTTGTGCATCATGTTTAAATTTCTCTTAAACTTGAAATGGGGCCTAATCAACCCCAACACCGCCCCTGAAAATGCTAATTTCCAACAATTGGAATTTCAATGAACCCAAAATGCCCTTCATAAAAGCCCACCATTTTTGGTCTTGACTAAAACCTCTGCCAAAAATGGTCTTCTAATTTATGGAGCCATTCTGGATTTTTTGAACAAGCCATAAGTATTTGAATTTGGGCATTTTAAATGCTATAAATTATTTAAAGTGCTCAAATAATCTTGGAAGCATTTTTAGGCAGTTGGGAATATTCCCAAATGTGTCTCTGAATATTTCCAGAGTTTTTGGAAATGAAATAGTATTTATTCTATTTCAATACACATAGCATGAAATAAATAAAAGCAAACAGAAAGAGAGAGAGAGAGAGAGTTAGAGGACTTACCTGTCGCCTGGCCTGGCCCAGCTCGGCCCAGCCCACTGGCCCCTGCCAGTCGTCCTCCTCCTCTCGCCAGGAGGACGAGAGGCGGCGCCCGCGGCCACACGCTGGCCACCTCCTGCTTCCGTCGACGCCCTGGACGCGCCTACGAGTGCCACGCACTCCCCCACGTGCCCCTCTCGCCCCTCTAGCTCTCTCCCCATCCCTTGCCGAGCGCAGCCGTTGCTGCCGACAAGCACCATCGCGGCCACCGCCTCTCCCTCGCTTCTTTGACCGGCCCAGAGGCTCCGCCTCGACCCCCTCTTCCTTCCACCCCGAGCCACGCCACCACGGGAGCCCCACATCGCCGCTACGAGTCGTCTTCCCCGAGCACGGCCGCTGGACTCCATCGACGGATTCGCCGTTGCCAAGCCGTCTCCGAGCAAGCCGAGCCCCTCTTCATGATCATTGTGAGCTCCGCCACCGTTTCCCCCTCTCCACGCGCTCGTCCGCGTCCTATAACCACCATGGCCATCAGAGCCGAAGCTTGCCGCCACCACTGCACATCCCCGTCGTGGCCACAACCACGTTGGGTCACAACCGAGCACGCCATCATCTTCAACGCACTTGCAGGATCCCGTAGCACCCCCGCACGCCCCTCGCCGTGCCTGCTAGCGACTAGTTCAACCTCGCCTGAACTCCGGCCGCCGCAGACGTGCTCGCCACCGTCGTCTCCGGCCACCCCAGCTCCACCTACTGCCACCACTCGACGCGGCTCACTCCCCGCATCACGTAGATGGTGTCCGCCGTCCTTTTGGTCGCCGGAGTGCAAAACCCGAGCCCCTCCGCCGCGTCTGGCCTCGCCGGCGGCTAAACGCCGGTGAGTTTGACCACTTTTTGACCGTGGACTGACGCGTGGGCCCAGGTTGACTTCCCCCCTGAGCCTATGATGGGTGGGGCCGGCCTGCTAATTAGTTTAGGATTAGTGTTAACTAATTTTAATTATTTTAGTCACTGACATGTGGGCCCAGGCCCCACTGACAGTTAATTAGTACTAACTTAATCCTGTTAATTAGCTGAGACACTGACAGACAGGGCCCACCACTCAGGTTTGACTGGCCCTGGCGCCTTTGACTCGCTGACGTCACACCTATGTCATGCTGACGCATTAATTCAATTACTGGAATTATTCTTATATAGAAAATTCCAGAAAATAGCCAACATTTCTAAAAATCATTGAAAATCAACCATAGCTCCAAATCAAACAAATTATATATGAAAAATGATCAGAAAAATTCAATCTATCCATCTGTAATGGTTTCATGCATGACAAAACAAGTTAACCTTGCTGTTTAAGAAAAATAAGATAATACACTAATAAGGCTATGTTAAATGAGCTAACATTTGAATCTTTGATTCAAATGAGTTCATTCCCTTCTGTTTTAGCTTGCATTAGGCCAAGACACATTCATTTTGCCATGTCATAGCATGCATCATATTGTTGCATATTGTCATGTGTTGATTATGTTCGGTGTGTCTTTCGTGGTAGGTTCTGCCTCCGAGGATAACCCCGAGTATCCGTCTGCAGGGCAGTACCCTACTACCACTACATCAGGCAAGCAACCCATTGATCATTCCGATACAAACCCATGTTCTCGCTTCTGCTCTTGTTTACTGCATTAAGACAACGTGATTCAAACTGTGTGTGCTACGGTAGTTGAACCCTTATCCTCTGCATGACCTGTCATTGCCACAGTAACTAGATGAAACCCACTAGCATGTGTAGGAGTTGATTGAGCCATGTATGTGTTTCCTACCGTGCTATGCCTGCTATGCTTAGAGTTCCGTCAGGTCTGGTTCATCTGGATGATGGGCTAGAGTGAAATGATTATGTCGGTAATGTGAGGGATGTGTTGAACATGATTTGGTAAAGGTATCGATGAGAGGCCATGTAGGAGTACATGGTGGGTTGTTTCACTGAGGCCGTCCATAAGAACTGAGATCTGTATGTGTGATTTAAGATTCAGTTACTACCATACATTGGGCTCGAAACCAATGGACCTTCTCGGCTTCTTATTCACCCTAGTACTCTGTCCAGGAGTTGCAATTAGTTTCTGGTGTTTGTAGGTTATGTGTTGGCGGCCGTGCATAGCGCTGACCCTAGGGGTGGGCTATGTTGCGGTAGATACACCGTGGCACGGTGTACCGAGTCACCCGTTTGGTGTCTCAGGAACCCTGTTCACATTGTTCAGGGCCGTATGTGGAAACCTTGGCCGGACTCCCTGCGGATGGAACCTGGATAGGCGATAAACCTGGACTAGAGGCTTGAGTGTTTAGGTAGGCCGTGGCCGACACCCTCGTTGGGCTTCCGCTTGAAGGTTGCCGAGTACATGTCGTGTAAACGGTTGTAAGTGGTGAAAGCGTGTATGAAGAATTACACCCCTGTAGGGTATAAAACTATTCGAATAGTTGCGTCCGCGGTAAAGGACTACTTGGTTGCCTATACAGTTCATAGACAAGTTAATGGATACTACTAAAAGACTCAAGATAAGTGTGAGTACCGAGGATGGCCCTCTCGTAGGATGACGAGGGAGGATCCCCGATGGAGTATTGTGTTGGTGATTAGTGGACTCGTGTGCGAAAAACTGTTTTACTAGTGGAGTCTCGTAGGATAGCCTAGCCAATAGTCAAAGCTGGCTTGTTGCAATAACTCCACCACCTTCTTGAGAATGAGCATGTATAGTAGGTTCTGATGTAAGACTTGTTGAGTACCTTTGTACTCATGTTTGCTTAATTACTGTTTCCAGACGAAAACACCGTCCCCTCCGATGGGTTTTATGTAGATCTCGACGTCGATGAGTGACTTGCCACCCAGGTGGTGATCCTGGCCATGGAGGGCCCTATGTAGATAGACATGCTTTGAGAAGCCTTCTTGCTTTCTAGTGTCTGTACTCAGACTATTTGCTTCCGCATGTGCTTGTATGCTTGTATGACTTGAGTGTCGGGTCATGTGACCCCTACCTGTATGAACATGTTATGTATGGCTCTATGGAGCCTTTAAATAAAGTACTTGAGTTGTAGAGTTTTGTTGTGATGCCATGTTGTATTTGCACATATCGAGCATATTGTGTGTATGATTGAAATGCTTGGTATGTGTGGGATCCGACAATCTAGTTGTTTATCCTTGGTAGCCCTTCTTATGGGGAAATGTAGTCTAGTGCTCCTCGAGCCATAGTAGTCCGCTACAGCCAGGTTCACCGGAGTCCTGCTAGCCCAGCACTACTGCCCAGGACACTTGACTGGCCGGCATGTGTTTCACTTTGTTCCTATGTCTGTCCCTTCGGGGAAATGTCACGCGGTGACATCCGGAGTCCTGCCTAGCCTGCTACAGCCCGGGTTCCTCGGAGTCCTGTTAGCCCAGTTCTACAGCCTGGATTCACTCGCTGATGACCGACATGCTCGATGTGATTCATGTATGCCTGTCTCCATAGGTCTGCGCCGCTTTGGGTTCACGACTAGCCATGTCGGCCCGGGTTCTCTGTCATATGGATGCTAGCGACACTATCGTATACGTGAGACAAAAGGCGCAAACGGTCTCGGGCCATGGTAAGTCGACACCCGTGGGGATACCGTGCGTGAGGCCGCAATGTGATATGAGGTGTTACCGTCTAGATCGATGTGACTTGGAATCGGGGTCCTGACAGACATATACATGGTGGATACACCCAAAGAAGGCAATGGCGACGAGATAGCGGAGGATGACACCTCCAAGAAGCAACCCAAGCGCCGACGTCAGCAGCGCCGCTCTAAGTCCCGCCAAAGCAAAAGTGGTGATACCGGCACAGGAAATAATAATACTCCGGATAGTGCCGAAGACAACAACAATCCCCTCCAGCAAGATTTAGAACAGGAGAATGGAGGAGCCAGCCCCTCTGATAGAGCGGTAGATGAAGAAGAGGAGGATGATAATTACATGCCCCCCTCCGAAGACGAGGCAAGCCTCGGCGATGACGAATTCGCTGTGCCAGAGGATCCCGTCGAACAAGAGCGCTTCAAACGCCGGCTTATAGCCACGACAAATAGCCTTAAGAAAAAGCAGCAGCAGCTTCAAGCTGATCAGGATCTGCTAGCTGACAGATGGACTGAAGTCCTCACGGCCGAGGAATATAAACTCGAGCACCCCTCCAAGAGTCACCCAAAGTGCAGGTTGCTACCTCGACTGGAGGAAGAAGCTTATGATACGGCTGATCGGCCACCTCGTGGCCGCGATAGAGAGGCATTCAAGCCAAAAACTCAGCCTCCACCCTGACGCCATTCAAATAAAAAGGCATGGGGAGATACGCCAGACCTGTGAGACATATTGGAGCACAAAGCAAAGCATGCAAGATCGATCTACGGATCACGAGGGCGCACCACTCTGCGAGACGATAAACGTCACGCCGGATACAGTAAAAGCAAATCCGGCCGGGCCGAACACAACGGGCAAGACCCATTCGAGCTGCGTCACGATATAGCCCAATACAGAGGCGCCGCACACCCCTTATGCTCCACAGACGAAGTAATGGACCATCAAATCCCAGAAGGTTTCAAACCTGTAAATATTGAATCATACAACGGCATAACAGATCCCGCAGTATGGATCGAGGATTTCCTCCTCCACATCCACATGGCCCGCGGTGACGACTTACACGCCATGAAATACCTCCCACTAAATCTCAAGGGACCAGCACGGCATTGGCTTAACAGCTTGCCAGCCAAGTCCATCAGCTATTGGGAAAAGATCTGGAAGCCGCATTCCTCGACAACTTTCAGGGCACTTGTCGGTGTCAAAACCGGCGGATCTCGGGTAGGGGGTCCCGAACTGTGCGTCTAGGCTGGATGGTAACAGGAGACAAGGGACACGAAGTTTTACCCAGGTTCGGGCCCTCTCGATGGAGGTAAAACCCTACGTACTGCTTGATTAATATTGATGATATGGGTAGTACAAGAGTAGATCTACCCCGAGATCGAGGAGGCTAAACCCTAGAAGCTAGCCTATGGTATGATTGTTGATGTGGATGTTGGCCTACGGACTAAAACCCTCCGGTTTATATAGAGACCGGATAGGGTTAGGGTTACATAGAGTCGGTTACAATGGTAGGAATCTTCATATCCGTATCGCCAAGCTTTCCTTCCACGCCAAGGAAAGTCCCTTCTGGACACGGGACGGAGTCTTCAATCTTGCATCTTCATAGTCCAGGAGTCCGGCTGAAGGTATAGTCCGGCCATCCGAACACCCCCTAATCCAAGACTCCCTCAGTAGCCCCTGAACCAGGCTTCAATGACGACGAGTCTGGCGCGCATATTGTCTTCGGCATTGCAAGACGGGTTCCTCCTCCAAGTACTTCATAGAAGATTTTGAACACAAAGATAGTGTCCGGCTCTGCAAAATAAGTTTCCACATATTGCCATAGAGAGAATAATATTTACACAAATCTAATCTGCTGACGTATTCCGTAGTGTGACATCACACCACGGCCAAGCTTTTATTCGAACCGTTTTACTGTCCCATCTCAGCGCGTTATGCGAGGCGGTTTCCTTGGCACGTCTTGTTAAAGCAGAGATCGTGTCCCCTTATTCCGGGATTCTCATCAATACGGGCGTGGGTAACCCAACCGCGCCATCGATTACGGCGCTTGGAGATAAGCGAGTTTTACCAGGCTGGTGGGGACATGTAGTTGCGTCCACCCATATAAGGGGATAAGATCCACCTTTTCACCTACGCCTTCTTCCTCCTTCGCCTATCCATTCTTGCGCACTCGAGCTCCAGCGCCCAAGTCCGCACTCCCCACCTCAACCTTCTCCAGCCATGTCCGGAGCGGGAGGCAAGTGGATGGTCTCCTCCGTCACGGAGGGACATATCAAAAAGCTGAGGAAGGCCGGATACCTGTCTAACGACATCGCGTACCGGCTCCCCGAAAAGGGGCAGCTCATCCCCACCCCTAGGCCCCATGAGAGGGTGGTGTTCCTCCCCCATTTCCTCCGCGGACTGGGCTTCCCTCTCCACCCATTTGTCCGGGGGCTCATGTTCTACTACGGCCTGGATTTCCACGATCTGGCCCCGAACTTCGTCCTCAACATCTCGGCGTTTATCATCGTGTGCGAGGCCTTCCTCCGCATCCGCCCCCATTTCGGCCTATGGCTCAAGACTTTCAACGTCAAGCCGAAGGTGGTGCGCGGCAGCCAGGCGGAGTGCGGAGGCGCCATGGTGGGCAAGATGGCCAACGTCCTCTGGCTCGAGGGCTCCTTTGTGGAGACCCTGAAGGGGTGGCAATCGGGGTGGTTTTACATCACCGAGCCGCGCGACGCCGAATGGGTCGCACCCCCTGAGTTCCGGTCCGGACCCCCAACGCGGCTCACGTCCTGGAAAGAGACGGGCCTGTCGTGGGGTAAAAAAGGAGAGCTGACCGGACTCCAAACATGCGTCAAAACCCTGGTGGACAAGAAGCTCAAACTTGTCAACGTAGTCCAGGTTATGCTCATCCGCTTGATCCTCCCGTGCCAACAACGGGCTTTCAACCTGTGGGAGTTCGACCCGGCGCGGCACCAAACTCTGAGCAGGCTCTTCGACACGACGTACGAAGATGCCTGGAAGGTGCTTTTCAAGGGCGCCGAGGCTCCCGCATCCGCTACTGAGGATCGCGGATTCAGTGCGCAGCGTCACGCTCTCGCGGTAAGCTGTTTTTTCCTTTTACAGGGTATCAGTTTTTCATAGTTTGACTCCATGCGGGATCTAAACTCCCTTACCTTTGACAGGATTGGCAGGTGACATCCGGACAGATCAACTGTCCGGCTCCTTTGCCCGAAGGCCCAGCGGATGCTCGCTTGGCGAAGCTGCTGGTTCCGGCACCCTATGTGGTGCCGGAGAAGAAGGTCAAGAAGAAGGCCACGGGGACTCGAAAGAGTGCCCGACGCCCGGAGGTGTCGGATTCATCATCCGACGAATCCAAGACGCACTCCTCCCGTGAAGACGAGGAGGAGGAAGAACAGACCCCTCCCCCTCCAGCGGGGGAAGGGAAGAAAAGGAAGGCCGCCCCAACTGGGGAGGCCGAAGGGTCCAAGAAGGGGAAAACCCTTCCTCTAGACTGCTCCACCGACGCCGACGGCGGCGCAGAGGAGTGGGCGCCTAGGGCCAAGCCCCTGGCCAAATCGTAAGTATCCGGATACCAGAGTAATTCATAGTATTCGTTTATTGCACAGCTTTCCCTCATGTCGAATATGTTTATGCAGCCCACCCAAAGACCGGCTCGACGCGTCGTCGAGCGGCTCACTGGACTCGTCGGATGTGAACTCGCTTCCGACGGCTTCCTCCCCCCGCCCTACGGACGACACCGAAGTGTTGTCCCAACAGGTTCCAAGCCGGGAGGAGGTGGTCCTAGAGGCGCCGCAAGGCGACCTCCCGGACTCCAGGAGTAAAGGGGATGAAACCCCTCGGGGCTCCAAGTCCGACTCTAGGCTGGACACTGCTCCGGATCCTTCAAAGGTTCCAGAGTCCGGCGGGGGACCTCCTTACAAGAGGAGCAAGTCCGCTGTGCCGGTGGCCCCCGTCCAACCGGAGGCGCGGACAATATGTTGGAGGCGCTCCAAGGCGCCTCCATCGATGAGGAGCACCGCGCTATTATGAGTGTGGTGGTCCAGAAGGTTCAGTCCGCCAAGAGCGGACTGACTGAAGCTTGTACTAGCCTTTTAACAGGCTTTGAGGTAGGTAAAGAATGTGTAAATAATAGTACCGCATAGACAGTAGCCCCTGATGCTCTGTTTGGCATTCGGGAAGAAAAGCCGAATAGAGGATCAAATAGAATTCGCAGGAGTCTAACAAAAATGAGTCAATATGCATATGCAGGCTTCCCTGCTTGCGTCCGCCGCAATGACTGAGGAAGTGGACACGCTAAAGCAGAACCTCGAGCGGTCCGAGCAAGAGCTCGGACGTGCCAAGAAGCAGCTCGAGGACAATGAAGGTAAGAAATACCTTGTTTAAATATATATAAAAAGGTGCAATTGCAAAGAATGACAAGATTATCGTGGCTATTGTAGGGGCCACGTCTGAAGTGGCGACCCTTAAGCAAGCGCTGGTCGAGGCCGAGAAGAGGGCGGCCTCGGAGCGCACCGAGCGGGAGAAGTATGAGGCCGAGGTTGGCAAGGTGCGGCAAGAGCTCCAGGCTCTCATGGAAAAACATGAGAGTTTGGAGCTTGACTCAAAGACGCAAGCGTCCGAGCTCGCGGTGGCTATTGAAAATGCCAAGTCTGCCAAGGCCGAATCCCAGAAGACCCTCCAGGAGTTGGATGAGGTGAAGATCATAGCGGCGGGTAAGGCATTCTTTATGCAAAGCAAACACATAAACGTGAGTTACTTGTTACTTACCCGAATCCGGAGCTCTCCAGGAGCGTTCGCAGATCTTCCCCGGAGTGTATCCGATGCCGCCGCATTCTATCGAGCCGAGGAGGGCAGCTCGACGGAGAAGGTGTTCTGGTCTCAGTACGCTGAGGCCGGACACCCCGTGCCCCTGAGCGACCAGCTGAAGCAACTGGTCGAGCTCCACAAGGCGGCCGAACAGGCCATGAAGGGCCTCATTGTTCGGCTGTGGCCTGGAGGGGCTCTGCCTGGGAGCTATTTCGGGCTGGTGCGGCGGTTGGTGGAGGCCTGTCCAAGGCTCGAAGTCATCAAGCGCTCCGTCTGCATTGAAGGTGCCCGTAGGGCCCTTGCCCGTGCTAAGGTGCACTGGGGCAAGCTGGATGCTGAGAAGCTGGTGAAGGACGGGCCACCGCCGGGGAAAGAGCATCGCAAGCCCGAGAATTACTATAAGGATGTTCTGAAGGGTGCCCGCCTTGTGGCGGATGAATGTTCTAGGGATGTAATTTTTGAGTGAAACTTGCTCGTTTTGTCCTGTGCGCTGAAAACTTGTTTATATGCGCTAAGCAATGCTGTTGGAATTTAAAATATTACCTTCTGTGCGGCTGTTTATCAATTCTGAGAGATGGCGAGTCGTCGGCTTCTGCCCCCGTGCCGCTAGTGCTGGGGTGTTCGGGGATAAACCTGAGCGCTCTTTTTCCCATGTTTGGGTCCTTCGAGGGAGGCGCTCAGCCCAACGAACAAGGCAATCGGACTATAATGCGTGAACACTCTCACTTAGCCATAGAATTCTATAATTTTAAATTTCGGCGAAGCCCCTGGTATTCGGAAGACCGAGTTCGGGGCGCTATCCACGCCTTGGCCGGACAGAGCCGGCTCCTCGCCCTAAGCGGCATAAGTCTTTAGGGACTCGAAAAAACCTCTCGAACAGCGACCAGCTCTCGCTTCATCATGACAGTCAGTTTTAGCTTTCTCCACTGAGGTGCTCGACCCAGCTCAACTGGGGCACAATCGCAGTGGTTCTCCTAGTGCTACCTTAGCCGATATAGCGGAACGTAAGGCACCAAAACATAGGAGCCGGGCAAACCCAACTATTGACCCAAGACATGATTCGGAGCCGATGCATATAATGCTATAAGTTCGGGGTGCCGCACTTGTTAAAGTGTTCGGACTTCTCACACCATATTGAGGGGTACTAAAGCCCCTGGCGTATTTTGGCCGTACCAACGTGTACGGGTGCAACATGTCGTTAAGGAACATATATAAAGAAAAAAGGTAATGCAAAAATAGACGAAAGCTATGCATTGTTTATTAAAAAGGGCTGCGATCAAAGCAGAACGATACAAATAATGCGATAAGTGGAAGGTTGGACTAGTTAACATGTCCGTTCCAGGGGCAAGCTGCGGAATAGTATGCGGAACGGGTATACTGCTCGTGATAGAGACCACCTGGGAGTTCCGTAGTGCGGCGTGGCTTGTCTGCTTCCCTGGTTCTTGCATCGTTTGTGCGGCAATTGAACTGCCGAACAGGCCTTCCGAAGGATGAAGTCCTGAAAGTAAGAGAAAATTAAAAAATCGGCAGCCCCTGGTACGGTTTAAGCCGTGTTTTGGGCGTGCCGTGATGGTGCCCCTCCCCCTGTGCCCATGGTATCTCTAGAGCGTAGTTATGTACGCGAAGTACTGGCGTCGCCTTTTTGCGAGGGTTGGGGTTGGGGCCGCATTGCTACGCCTGCTCGGATCGTGCCAGGCGGTCTTGTTGTAGGTTACTCCGGGCGCGCTTGACGGTGTCCGGTCGTTTAGTGGCCGGACTGGAGAACTGCCTGGAGAGGCTGCTTTGAACTTCCGCTGCAAGGGCCGCCGTGTGCTCCTCCGTTCGGAGGGAGCGTTCGGTGTTTCCATTGACCGTAATTACTCCTCGAGGGCCTGGCATCTTGAGCTTAAGGTATGCGTAATGCGGTACCGCATTGAACTTAGCGAATGCGGTTCGCCCGAGCAGTGCGTGATAGCCACTGCGAAACGGGACTATGTCGAAGATTAACTCCTCGCTTCGGAAATTATCCGGAGATCCGAAGACCACTTCAAGTGTGACTGAGCCTGTACAGTTGGCCTCTACACCTGGTATTACGCCTTTAAAGGTCGTTTTGGTGGGCTTAATCCTCGAGGGATCTATGCCCATTTTCCGCACTGTATCCTGGTAAAGCAGGTTCAGGCTGCTGCCGCCGTCCATAAGGACTCTAGTGAGATGAAATCCGTCAATAATTGGGTCTAGAACCAATGCGGCGAATCCGCCATGACGGATGCTAGTGGGATGGTCCCTTCGATCAAAGGTGATCGGGCAGGAGGACCATGGGTTGAACTTTGGGGCGACTGGCTCTACCGCGTATACGTCCCTTAACGCGCGCTTCCGCTCCCTTTTGGGGACGTGGGTTGCGTATATCATGTTCACCGTCCGCACTTGTGGGGGAAAACCCTTCTGTCCACTGTTGTTCGGCGGCCGGGGCTCCTCGTCGTCATCGCTATGCAGCCCCTTGTCTTCGTTTTCGGCGTTTAACTTGCCTGCCTGCTTGAACACCCAACAATCCCTGTTGGTGTGATTGGCCGGCTTTTCGGGGGTGCCATGTATCTGGCACAAGCGATCGAGTATTCGGTCCAAACTGGACGGGCCCCTAGGATTCCTTTTGAATGGATTTTTCCGCTGACCGGATTTAGAGCCTCTGAATCCGGCATTAACTGCCGTATCCTCAGCATTGTCGCCGTTAATGCGGCGCTTCTGCTTGTTGCGACGCGACCTGCCACTACTGTCCCTGGTGTCCGAATTACCAGGGTTCTTGGTCATATTGTTGCTACGAGCAAGCCAGCTGTCTTCTCCCGCGCAAAAGCGGGTCATGAGTGTCGTGAGTGCTGCCATAGATTTCGGCTTTTCCTGTCCAAGGTGCCGGGCCAGCCACTCGTCACGGATATTGTGTTTGAAGGCTGCTAGGGCCTCAGCGTCCGGACAGTCGACTATTTGATTTTTCTTTGTTAGGAACCGTGTCCAGAATTGCCTGGCCGATTCCTCTGGCTGCTGAATTACGTGACTTAGGTCATCGGCGTCTGGGGGTCGCACATAAGTGCCCTGGAAATTGTCGAGGAATGCGGCTTCCAGGTCCTCCCAACAACTGATTGATCCTGTTGGCAAGCTGTTAAGCCAATGCCGAGCTGGTCCTTTAAGCTTGAGTGGGAGGTATTTGATGGCGTGGAAATCATCGCCGCGGGCCATGTGGATATGAAGGAGATAATCCTCGATCCATACCACATGATCTATTGTGCCATCATATGATTCGATGTTTATGGGTTTGAAACCCTCGGGGATTTGATTATCCATTATTTCGTCTGTAAAGCAGAGTGGGTGTGCGGCACCTCTGTACTGGGCTATATCGTGACGTAGATCCAATGAGCCTTGTCTACTGTGTTCGGCCCCGCCGAATTTGTGGCCGGCATGACGGTTACCGTCTAGAGCCATGGGGCGCCCACGCAATCCGTAGATCGATCTTGTTTGCCTTGCCTTGTCCTCCAACATGTCTCGTAAGTCCGGCGCATATTCCCGTGCCTTGGTACCGGGTGCGGCTTGAGTGGAGGGCCAAAAGGCCTCTCTGTCGCGACCACGAGGTGGTCGGTCGGCCGCATCAAGTGCTTCCTCCTCTAATTAGGGTAGCAACCTGCACTTTGGGTAGCTCTTGGAGGGGCGTTCGAGTTTATGCTCTTCGGCCGCAAGGACTTCAGTCCATCTGTCGACTAGCAAATCTTGATCAGCTCTAAGCTATTGCTGTTTTTTCTTGAGGCTTCTTGCCGTGGCCATAAGCCTGTGTTGAAAACGCTTTTGCTCGACGGGATCCTTTGGCATGACGAATTCGTCATTGTCGAGGCTTGCCTCATCTTTGGAGGGAGGCATATAATTATCGTCCTCGACCTCTTTGTCTGCCACTCTCTCATGAGGGCTGGTTTCTCCATCCGCCTGTGCTAAATCTTGCTGGAGGGGGTTTTCTTCGGCGCTTTCCGGAGTATTATTATCTCCCATGCTGGAATCACCATGTTTGTTTTGGTTGGATTTTGAGCGGTGCCGCTGACGCCGGCGATTAGGTTGTTTCTTGGAGGGGTCATCCTCCGCTGTTCCATCGCCATCTCCCTCTTTTGGGGTGTCCACCATGTATATGTCATATGATGAGGTGGCTTTCCAGGGCCTAGTAGGCGCTGGTTCTTCAGCATCTCCTTCATCGGCGTCCATACCGTCGATATCTTCGGAGTCGAAGTCGAGCATGTCGGTTAAGTCGTCGACAGTGGCTACAAAGTGGGTGGTGGGTGGGCTTTGAATTTCTTCATCGTCCGTACCCCAACCTTGCTGACCGTAGTTCGGCCAGGCCTCTCCTGATAAAGAGAGAGACTTCAGTGACTTCAGGATATCGCCGAAAAGCGAGTGCTGAAAGATGTCCGCGGCGGTGAACTCCATGATCGGCGCCCAATCGGATTCGATTGGCAGGGGCGCGGAGGGTTTGGAGTCCGGAGAGGAGTCCAGCTCCTTGGAGTCACGAGTCTCACAGAGTACGGGGCTGGTGTTTGGCTCAATCACCGTTGGGGTTGCAGCCCCTGAAGTGGCGTCCAACCACCCATCCTCGATCAGCGCAGTTGGCTCCGAATTAAGGGTTAGAGCCGATGCGGATGCGGCCTCCAGGGTACTATTTGGTGGCAGAGCTAGATCATGCTCGTCGTGACAATGCGGCGCGCTCGGTAGTGGCTCGAATCCGTCGAAGATCAAGTCCCCGCGGATGTCAGCCATGTAGTTTAAACTTCCAAATCTGACCTGACGGCCAGGGGCGTAGCTTTCGATCTGCTCCATACGGCCAAGCGAATTGGCCCGCAGTGCGAATCCTCCAAAGACGAAGATCTGTTCGGGGAGGAAGGTCTCACCCTGGACTGCATCGCTATCGATAATCGTCGGAGCCATCAAGCCTGACAGCGACGAGACAGAGGAACTCTCAATGAAAGGACCAATGTCGGTGTCAAAACCGGCGGATCTCGGGTAGGGGGTCCCGAACTGTGCATCTAGGCCAGATGGTAACAGGAGACAAGGGACACGAAGTTTTACCCAGTTCCGGGCCCTCTCGATGGAGGTAAAACCCTACGTCCTACTTGATTAATATTGATGATATGGGTAGTACAAGAGTAGATCTACCACAAGATCGAGGAGGCTAAACCCTAGAAGCTAGCCTATGGTATGATTGTTGATGTGGATGTTGTCCTACGGACTAAAACCCTCCGATTTATATAGACACTGGATAGGGTTAGGGTTACATAGAGTCGGTTACAATGGTAGGAGATCTTCATATCCGTATCGCCAAGCTTGCCTTCCACACCAAGGAAAGTCCCTTCCGGACACGGGACGGAGTCTTCAATCTTGCATCTTCGTAGTCCAGGAGTCCGGCTGAAGGTATAGTCCGGCCATCCGAACACCCCCTAATCCAGGACTCCCTCAGCACTTATGTGCGGCCACCAGATGCTGATGACTTGAGCCACATAATTCAGCAGCCAAAAGAATCGGCCAGGCAATTCTGGACTCGGTTCCTAACAAAGAAAAATCAAATTGTCGATTGTCCGGATGTAGAGGCCCTAGCGGCTTTCAAGCAAAACATCTGCAATGAATGTCTAGCCCGGCACCTTGGTTAGGAAAAGCTGAAATCTATGGTAGCCCTCATGACACTCATGACCTGCTTTTGCGCGGGAGAAGATAGCTGGCTGGCTCGTAGTTATAACATATCAAAGAACCATGGTACTTCGGATAACAAGGACGGCAATAGCAGGTCACGTCGCAACAAACATAAGCGTTGCATTAACAACGATAATAACGAGGATACAACAGTCAATGCCGGATTCAAAGGCTGTAAACCCGGTCAGCGGAAAAAGCCATTCAAACAAAGTACGCAGGGACCGTCCAGCTTGGACCATATACTCGATCGCTCGTGTCAAATACACGGCACCCCAGAAAAGCCTGCCAATCACACCAACAGGGATTGTTGGGTGTTCAAGCAGGCCGGCAAGTTAATTGCCGAAAACAAGGACAAGGGGCCACATAGCAAGGAGGAGGAGGAGCCCTGGCAGCCACACACCGGAGGACAGAAGAGGTTTCCCCCACAAGTGCGGATGGTGAACATGATATACACAACCCACATCCCCAAGAGGGAGCGGAAGCGTGCGCTCAGGGACGTATATGCATTGGAGCCAGTCGCCCCAAAGTTCAACCCGTGGTCCTCCTATCCGATCACTTTCGACCGCAGGGACCATCCCACTAGTATCCGTCATGGCGGATTCGCCGCACTGGTTTTGGACCCAATCATTGACAGATTTCACCTCACTCGAGTCCTTATGGATGTCGGCAGCAGCCTGAACTTGCTTTATCAGGACACAATGCGCAAAATGGGTATAGACCCCTCATGGATCAAACCCACAAAAACGACCTTCAAGGGCGTCATTCTAGGCGTAGAGGCCCATTGCACAGGCTCAATTACACTGGAAGTGGTCTTCGGATCCCCGGATAACTTTCGAAGCGAAGAGTTAATCTTTGATATAGCCCCCTTCCACAGTGGTTATCATGCACTGCTCGGGCGAACCGCATTTGCGAGATTCAATGCGGTACCGCATTATGCATACCTCAATCTCAAGATGCCAGGACCTCGCGGGGTTATTACAGTCAATGGAAACACATAGCGCTCTCTCTGAACAGAGGAGCACACTGCGGCCCTCGCAGCAGATGCGCAAAACTACCTCTCAAGGCAATCCACCAGTTCGGCATTTCAAAACCTGGACACCTTCAAGCGCGCTCGGAGCAATCGGCAAATAGACCGCCTGGCGTGATCTGAGCTCGCATAGCAATGCGGCCCCCACCCCAGTCCCAGCCAAACGGCGAAGCTCATGCCACGCGTACATAATTACACATTAAAAATACCATGGGCACAGGTGGGGAGGGGGGCACACTGCGGCACGCCCCAAGAAGCGGCTTAAACCACACTAGGGGCTTCCCGTTTGGTTATTTTTCTCTTTTTTCAGGACCTTAATCTCTAGAAACCCTGTCTGGCAGCACTATTGCCGAACACATGATGCAGCAACCAAGGAGGCAGAAAGCTACGTCACACCATGGAATTCTCAGGTGGGTTACAATAACGAGCGAAATATTTGATTTAATACTATTCCTCAGCTTGCCCTTGGAAGGGACATAGTCCCACTCTTCGCTTATCGCACTATCTGTATCATTCTGCTTTAACGCACCTTTTTGGATAAACAATGCTTAGCTTCAGCTTATTATTGCATTCTCTATTCATTTCTTTTTCAATACATATGTTCAGTTATGACATTTAGCACCCGTACACTTTGGTACAGTCCATATGCCAGGGGCTCAAGCACCCACAATATGGTGTGAAAAGTCCGAACACTTTCATAAGTGCGGCACCCCGAACTTATAGCATTATATGCACCAGCTCCGAATCATGTCTTTGGTCAAATGTTGGGTTTGCCCGGCTCCTATGTTTTGGTACCTTACGTTCCGCTCTATCGGCTAAGGTAGTCCTAGGAGAACTACCGCGATTGTGCCCCGGTTCTGCCAGGCTTAGCACCTCAATAGAGAAAGCTAAAAATGACTGTCATGATAAGGCGAGAGACTGGTCGCTGTTCGGCGAGGTTTTCGAGTTCCTAAAGACTTATGCCGCTTAGGGCGAGGGGCCGGCCCTGTCCAGCTTAAAGGCGTGTATCGCGCCCCGAATTCGGCCTTCCGAATACCAGGGGCTTCGCCGAAATTTAAAATTATAGAATTCTATGGCTAAGTGAGAGTGATAAAGAATTATTAGTCCGGTTGCCTTGTTCGTTGTGCTGAGCACCTCCCTCGAAGGACCCAAACATGGGAACAAGAGTGCTCAGGTTTATCCCGAACACCCCAGCACTCGTGGCATGGGGGCAGAAGTCGAGGACTAGCCATCTCTCAGATTGGATAAACGACCAAATAGAAGGTAATATTTTAAATTCACACAAGCGTTGCATAGCGCATATGAAACAAGTTTTCATCATACATGATCACACGAGCAAGTTTACTCAAATATTACATCCTTTGAACATTCGTCCGCTACAAGACGGGCACCCTTCAGGACACCCTCATAATAAATTTCGGGGGTGCGATGCTCCTTGCCCTGCGGCGGCCCTTCCTTGATCAGCTTCACAGCGTCTAGCTTGGCCCACTTCACCTTCACACGGGCGAAAGCCCGGCGTGCACCTTCGATGCAGACGGACCGCTTGATGACCTCCAGCCGTGGGCAGGCATCCATAAGCCGCCTCACCAGGCCGAAGTAGCTGTTCGGAAGGACATCGCCAGGCCACAGCCGGACTATAAGGCCCTTCATGGCCTATTCGATCGCCTTGTGCAGCTCAACCAGCTACTTTAGTTGGTCGCTCATAGGCATTGGGTGTTTGTTCCCAGTATACTGAGACCAGAACAACTTCTCCGTTGAGCTTCCCTCCTCGGCTGGTAAAACTGCGCGGCATCCGACAAGCTGCGGGGCAAATCTGCGAATGCTCCTGGATAGCTCCGAATTTAGGTAAGTAATCGCTAATTTACTTTTACATGCTTGCTCTGCATATAGAATGCCTTACCCGCCGCTATCTTCTTCATTGTGTCGATCTCCTAGAGGGCCTTCTGGGCCTCGTCCTTGGCACTCTTTGCACTCTCGAGGGCCGCGACAAGCTCAGGCTCTTGCGTCTTCGAGTCAAACTCCAACGCCTCGTGCTTCGTCACGAGAGCCTGGAGCTCTTGCTGCACCTCGCCTACACGAGCCTCTTGTTTTTCCCGCTCGGTGCGCTCCTTGGTCGCTTTATCTTTGGCCTTGGTTAGCGCTTTGCTTCAGGGTCGCCACCTCGGTGGCCCCTGGCAAATATACGATGATCCTGTCTTTTTGCAATCGTGTCTTCTTTTATATATACATATCTATAGACAGGGTATTACTTACCCTTGTTCTCCTCGAGCTGACTCTTGGCAAGGCCGAGATCTTTCTTGGACCCCTCGAGGTCCTGCTTCAGTACGGCGACCTCCGCATTCAGTGCGATGGACGCCTGCAGCGAGGCCTGCATACGCATATTGACATACTTATATTAGACTCCTGCGATATTATTTGATCCTCTATTCGGCTTTTCTTTGTGAACACCAAACAAAGCATCAGGGGCTACTATTTATGTGGTAATATTTTTCCTATATTTTAGCACTTACCTCAAAGACTGTTAGAAGGATGGCACAGGCTTCAGTCAATCCGCTCTTGGCGGACTGAACCTTCCGGACCACCGCACTCATAATAGTACGGTGCTCCTCATCGATGGAAGCGCCACGAAGCGCTTCCAGCAGATTGTCCGGCGCCTCTGGATGGGCAGAGGTCACCGGCACAGGCGTCTTTCCCCTCTTAGAAGGAGGCCGCCTGCCCCGAGTCTGGAATCGCTGGAGGTTCGGATGCGGTATTCGGCTGAGGGCCGAACTTGGGGCCCTCAAGGGCCTTGTCCTCTCTGCTCCCGGAGTCCGGGAGGCCGCCTTGAGGTGCCTCCGGGACCGTCTCCCCTCGACCCGGTGCCTCGTGAGACAGCACCTCCGCGTCGTCCACAGGGCAAGGGGAGGTAGCGGTCGGAAGTGGATCACTATCCATATCCAACGAGGCCAGGGAGCCGTCCGATGATACATCGATACTGGCTCTTGGCGGCCCGCATAATCATGTTCGGCGTTAGGGAAAGCAGCGCGACAAAGGAATGCTATGAGTTACTCTGGTATCCAAATACTTACGATCTCCCCAGGGGCTTGGCCCTGGGCAACCACTCGTCTTCGCCGTCGTCGTCGGCGGTGGAACTATCCGGAAGAAGAGTCCTTCCCTTCTTGGACCCTTCGGCCCCCCAGCTGGGGCAGCCTTTCTTTTCTTGTCTCCCCCAACTGAAGGGGGAGCATCTTCTTCTTCCTCCTCATCTTCAGGGGAGGAGTGCACCGCGGAGTCATCGGACAATGAGTCCAATAACACCTGGCGTCAGGAACTCTTTCGGGTTCCCTTGGCCTTCTTGGTCTTCTCTGGCACCTTGTAAGGAGCCGGAGTCAGCATCTCCGTCAGGAGAGCGTTTGCTGGGCCTTCGGGCAAGGGAGCCAGGCAGTCGATCTGTCCGGTCATTTTCCGTCAGTCCTGTCAAAGGTACGAGAGTTTAGATCCCGCATGGAGTCAATCTATAAAAAATAAGTATCCTGTGAAAGGTAAAGTAGCTTATCGCACTGGCTTGGCTCTTCACGCTGAATCCGCGATCCTCAGTAATGGGAGGGGGGACCACAGCGCTTTTGGACAGCACCCTCCAGGCATCTTCGTGAGTTGTGTCGAAGAGCCCGTTCAGAGTTTGGTGCTACGCCGGGTGGAACTCCCACAAGTTGAAGTGTCGTAGTTGGCACGGGAGGATCCGGCGGTGGAGCATGACCTGGATCACGTTGACGAGTTTGAGCTTCTTGTTCACCAAGCTTTGAATACATGTTTGGAGTCCGGTCAGCTCTCCTGAACTACCCCAGGACAGGCCCTTCCCTTTCCAGGAGGTGATCCACGTGGGGATGCCAGATCAGAACTTGGGGGGCCGCTGCCCATGCAGGGTCACGCGGCTCGGTGATGTAGAACCACCCCGATTGCCACCCCTTTATGGTTTCCACAAAGGAGCCCTCGAGCCATGTAACGTTGGGCATCTTGCCTACCATGGCGTCTCCGCACTCCGCCTGGCGGCCGCCCACAACCTTCGGCTTGTCATTGAAGGTCTTCAGCCATAAGCCGAAGTGGGGCTTGATGCAGAGGAAGGCCTCGCACATGAGGATAAACGCCGAGATGTTGAGGATAAAGTTCGGGGCCAGATCGTGGAAATCCAGGCCGTAGTAGAACATGAGCCCCCGGACGAATGGGTGGAGAGGGAATCTAGTCCGCGGAGGAAATGGGTGAGGAACACTACCCTCTCATGGGGCCCGGGGGTGGGGATGAGCTGCACCTCATCTGGGAGCCGGTGCGCGATGTCGTCGGGTAGGTATCCGGCTCTCCTCAGCTTCTTGATGTCTCCCTCCGTGACGGAGGAGACCATCCACCTGCCTCCCGCTCCGGACATGGATGGAGAAGGTTGAGGTGGGAACTGCGTATTTGGGCGCTAGAGCTCGAGTGTGTGAAAATGGATGAGCAAAGGAGGAAGAAGGCGTGGATGAAAAGGTGAATCCTTATCCCTTTATATGGGCGGACGAAACTATGCGCTCCCCACTAGCCTGGTAAAACTCGCTTATCCCCCAAGCGCCGTAATCGATGGCGCAGTTGGGTTACCCACGCCCGTATTGATGAGAATCCCGTAATAAGGGGACACGATCTCTGCTTTGACAAGACGTGTCAAAAAACTGCCTTGCGTTATGTGCGGGGCTAGTTAAAGGAAACAATTTGAATAATCACCGGGCCATGACATAACGTCATGCTGCCAAAACAAGTCAGCAAATTAGATTTGTGAAATGTGGAACTTATTTTGTAGGGTCGGACACTATCCTTGTATTCAAATTCTTTCGTGGTGTATTCGGAGGAGGAACCCGCCTTGCAATGCCGAAGACAATACTGCACGCCGGACTCATCGTCATTGAAGCCTGGTTCAGGGGCTACTGAGGGAGTCCTGGATTAGGGGGTCTCCGGACAGCCGAACTATATCCTTTGGCCGGACTGTTGGACTATGAAGATACAAGATTGAAGACTTCGTCTCGTGTCCGGATGGGACTCTACTTGGCGTGGAAGGCAAGCTAGCCGGTACGGATATGGATATCTCCTCCTTTGTAACCGACCTTGTGTAACCCTAACCCTCTCCGGTGTCTATATAAACCGGAGGGTTTTAGTCCGTAGGACACAACAACTACAACATACAATCATACCATAGGATAGCTTCTAGGGTTTAGCGTCTCTGATCTCGTGGTAGATCTACTCTTGTACTACCCATATCATCAATATTAATCAAGCAGGACGTAGGGTTTTACCTCCATCAAGAGGGCCCGAACCTGGGTAAAACATTATATCCCCTGCCTCCTATTACCATCCGGCCTAGACGCACAGTTCGGGACCCCCTACCCGAGATCCGCCGGTTTTGACACTGACACATGGCATGAATCTTTCCCTAATATTAAAGGAAGGATTGTTTGTCCACTTTTTTTGGTCTAGCATGGTTTCTTACGTCAATTCACAAATTTTGTACGTCGCTCTAGATTTTTTTGAACTCTCCAGATTTTTTTTGAAAACCATCCACACGTCCTTTCTGAAAGATCGTGGATGTCGCCTAGAGGGGGTGAATAGGCGCTTTTAAAATAATTACGGTTTAGGATTGAACAAATGCGGAATAAACCTAGCGGTTAATTTGTCAAGCACAAAACCTACGACAACTAGGCTCACCTATGTGCACCAACAACTTATGCTAAGCAAGATAAACTACTAGGTGATAGCAAGATATATGACAAGAAACAATATGGCTATCACAAGGTAAAGTGCATAAGTAAAGAGCTCGGGTAAGAGATAACTGAGGCACGCGGAGACGATGATGTATCCCGAAGTTCACACCCTTGCGGATGCTAATCTCCGTTTGGAGCGGTGTGGAGGCACAATGCTCCCCAAGAAGCCACTAGGGCCACCGTAATCTCCTCACGCCCTCGCATAATGCAAGATGCCGTGATTCCACTAAGGGACCGTTGAGTGCAGTCACCGAACCCGTACAAATGGCAACCCTTGGGAGCGGTCACCGAACCCGTACACTTTGGCAACCCTTGGGGGCGGTCACCGGTACCCGTCAAATTACTCGGGGCGATCTCCACAACCTAATTGGAGACCCCGACGCTTGCCCGGAGCTTTACACCACAATGATTAAGCTCCGAACACCACCAACCGTCTAGGGCACCAAGGAACCCAAGAGGAACAAGCTCTAGGGTTCCCAAACACCCAAGAGTAATAAGCTTCTCAAACTTCACTTCCACGTATCACCGTGGAGAACTCAAACCGATGCACCAAATGCAATGGCAAGGGCACACGGAGTGCCCAAGTCCTTCTCTCCCAATCCCACCAAAGCAACTAATGCCAGGGAAGAAAATGATAAGAAGAACGAAAGAAGAACACGAAGAACTCCAAGATCTAGATCCAACGGGTTCCCCTCACTTAGAGGAGAAAGTGATTGGTGGAAACGTGGATCTAGATCTCCTCTCTCTTTTCCCTCAAGAACTAGAAAGAATCATTGGAGGGATTGAGAGTTAGCAAGCTCGAAGAAGGTCAGCAATGGGGGAAGAACACGAGCTAAAAGGATAAGGTTCATTGGGGAAGAAGACCCCCTTTTATAGGTGGGGAAAAATCCAACCGCTATGCTCACAGCCCGCACTGAGCGGTACTACCGCTAGAGCGGTAGTAGCCCTTTGAAACACAACAGCGAGGAGGCAAAAGACCAGTATAACCGCCGGAGTGCTACTACCGCTCGTCCTCATGGTACTACTGCTAGGGATCGCGGTACTACCGCAAAGGGTAGCGGTACTACTGCTTGCGAGCGGTACTAAAAAAATACATCCGGGCCTACCACCGCAAGACTTGGGACGAGTTTTTGGTCCGGAGCAGTACTACCGCTGTAGGAGCCGCGGTAGTACCGCTCTAGAGTGGTAGTAAAAAATTACATCCGCTCCAATTCGCAGTAGTACCGCTGCAGCCTTTTCAGAACACCAAAACTGCCACAACTTTTGCAAATGGACTCTGAATTCGACGAAACCATGTTTGTTCGAAAGCTAGCGACAAGGGCTAACACAATCTTGATAGAAATACCAATAAGAAGCAAATGAGAAAAGTCCCAAAAGAAAATGGTGAGAACCCTTCCTCAGATAAGACCATAAAACCTCCAACACCGAAAACATCATAGAAGACGCATGCAAACTCCGTTTTCAATGAACTCAAGCTTGATCAACATCATCCAAATGAAGAGAGTTGGAAAGATTCAAGGTTGATCAAGACTAAGTCAAGAGTGAATCAAGTTAATCAACTCACAAAGTGTAGAAGATGTACCGAGAGGGATCAAATGATCCCATGGCATGGTAAGCATTGTCCATTGTGCTTTGTGTACTAACCCCTGGTCTATGTGAGAGTTCTATGTGGGGTTAGGTACGTGTTCATGGGCTTGCGTCAAGAGGAAGATATCACTCAACCCATGGAGAGGATGACATCAAGTGGTGATCGTCATCAAGATTGTTGTGTGCAAGTTCAAGTGGAGCATCACGAAGAGATCAAGCTTGAAGCTTGCCATCCATTGTGGTGTCAATGGACTTGTGAAGATGTGCCGAAGAGTGGCTCACCCATAGTGGAGTATGGGGGAGAAATCATCTAGTCTCCATCGACCCAACGCAATCAAGAAAGGTGGTCCATCTTGAGGAGGACAAGATCGTCATGTGCAAGGCAAAGGTTTGACCTTGATAGGTTTTCTATTTTACCGGTCTCATGGTGGTAGTTGGGAGACCGGGTTATAGGATCGATAGCCGTACTATCAAGAGGGGCTCTCAAGTGAGTAGCTTGATCGTATCGTTCGTCGAGAGCTCAAACCATTGCATCCTTGCATCATGTTTCTTGGTTCTTGTTTGGTTCTCTTTGTGAGTCTTAGAGCTTATGGTCATCTTGATGACAAGCTTGAGTTCATCGAAAATGGAGTTTGCATGCGTCTTCTATGATGTTTTCGGTGTTGGAGGTTTTACCGGTCTTATCCGAGGAAGGGTTCTCACCATTTTCTTTTGGGCCTTTTCTCATTTTATTCTTATTAGTATTTCTATCATGATTGTTTTATCCCTTGTCGCTAGGTTTCCAACAAACGTGGTTTCGTCGAATTCGGAGTCCATTTGCAAAAGTTGTGGCAGTTTTGGTGTTCTGAAAAGGCTGCAGCGGTACTACCGCAAATTGGAGCGGATGTAATTTTTTACTACCGCTCCAGAGTGGTACTACCGCGGCTCCTACAGCGGTAGTACCGCTCCGGACCAAAAACTCGTCCCAAGTCTTGCGGTGGTAGGCCTAGATGATGACGATCTTGTCCTCCTCAAGATGGACCACCTTTCTTGATTGCGTTGGGTCGATGGAGACTAGATGATTGCTCCCCCATACTCCACTATGGGTGAGCCACTCTTCGGCACATCTTCACAAGTCCATTGACACCACAATGGATGGCAAGCTTCAAGCTTGATCTCTTCGTGATGCTCCACTTGAACTTGCACACAACAATCTTGATGACGATCATCACTTGATGTCATCCTCTCCATGGGTTGAGTGATATCTTCCTCTTGACGCAAGCCCATGAACACGTACCTAACCCCACATAGAACTCTCACATAGACCATGGGTTAGTACACAAAGCACAATGGACAATGCTTACCATGCCATGGGATCATTTGATCCCTCTCGGTACATCTTCTACACTTTGTGAGTTGATTAACTTGATTCACTCTTGACTTAGTCTTGATCAACCTTGAATCTTTCCAACTCTCTTCATTTGGATGATGTCTTGAAGGTAAACATGAATGATCACACAATCTTCTTCTTCAATACATGCTTGCAATAAGCTCAACTCTCACATTACCAATCTTTGGATAATTCCTTAATAGCACCTTGGTCGACACAAACTCTCCTTGAAACCAACACATGTACTCCAAGAAAAGCCTATGGACAAAACCTTCAAATATAACTCAAGGCAACCATTAGTCCATAGAGATTGTCATCAATTACCAAAACCAAACATGGGGGCACCACATGTTCTTTCACTTTCTGAGTTTTTCGGACCCAGGGAGGATCGAACACGGGACCTCCAGGTTTATGGCTAAGGTGCTAGCCACTCACCCTTATGACGTTTGGTGTTGAAAAGCAGTGCTACACTATAAATGTGCATAGGACATTTCTGATTTTTTCTTTAGAAAAGTAGCCAAAAATAGGGGGCCCGAGGGAGAATTGAACACAGAGCCTTTAGTTTGCAGGTCAATGTGATGAGAAAATTAGCGCTAGGCCATAAATATACACTGAACATTTTTTAGTATATGGTGAATATTTTTTCAAATGTAATTTTTTAACTAGCAACAAAATTCCGAAATGTTTGAAAAAAGTGAATTTAAAAATACAAAATGAAGTTTTTTTAGTATACATTGCACATTTTTCAAATACATACTAAACATTTTTAAATATACAGTGATTTGTTTAAATGCACACTGAAGAAATTTCCTATACATGATGAACTTTTCTTATATATAGTGATGAGTTTTCAAATGTATGGCGAATTTTTTTTTTCTATACGGTGAACTTTTTTTATTATGAGAATTTTTTTTAAGAACATTAATAAATTTTAGAATTATTAACTTCTATTGAAAAAAGATACGAACATTTTCTAAAAATTTGAAGAAATTTTGAAATTCTGAATGAAAGGTCCGAAAAAGTCGGCCGTCTAAATGCTACCTTCAGCGAAGCGATAATGTTTTGATGCTCACAAGGGTCAAATAGAATCGGCGGCGTTTCATACACCGAGTCACAATTTGTGTACAACATTCCTTCTGCGAACAAGTCTTGATGAACACTCTTCTCTCATGGACCCGGGCCTACTGGAGTTCCATTTTTTTTGGAAAATGAGCAAAAAATACGGGCATGAGTCACATTTACCAACTACGCCAGCCGACTCTCATGGAATAAAATGAGCTATATCATATTTATACACTACAACAGATAACATTCTTTTCGTCCCAATCCCAAACAATTCGCACTCACACTTGCACTTGCAATACTACATCTTTTTGTTTTTCTTCAAGTAGTTGTCGGCTCAATTCATATTGCAACCTGAAAGTACTATGAGATCTAACTATAGCTTCACCAATCAACCATTACTAATGGATTCAAACAACATGTTGGCGCCACATATCCAAATTAAGACAAGAGTACACACAAGTTGATAGTGTGCATATTCATTTACTGAACCTTGTGCAGTCTAAGTTCATATATACTTTAGCGACGCAACTAGAAGAGAGAATTAGACAACTATTGATTTGGCTGAGTTGGTAGAGCCAATCAGGGCAAGAAAGCATGGTTTCCACAGAACTAGCAAACGATAGATCTTGTTGAGGCAGTGGCCGCATGCAGCGAAGCGAACATGTCATGGGAGTGGGCACATCCCCTAGAATCATAAATTGATATTAGTTGCTTGGAGTTGTAGGCGAGTTGCCTTGGCGGTGAACGGCTAGCATGCTACCGAGTTAGCGCTCAATGTGGTAGGGGATAAGTGTCCAACATTGTCGTTAGCCGCACATTATCATGTCCAATGTTCTGAACTGTCCTCCTAAAGAACCCTACCACAGAGTGACCGATCATTTTTTGCATTAGCGACCTAGACTGTAACCCAGTTCCTTGATTTGGACAACCTTCGTACAGGGCCACGGATGTTTGCTCCATAATGAAGCACAAAGGTTGTGCAGGAGAAATTGTATGGAGCATGTGCCCGAGGGACACAGAGGGCATCGCTCAACCCCACCTCAACAGGTTAGTTTAAACATTCCGTTGCATTGGGGCAATTTAATCCATTAGGCTGGTGCGATTCAATGATAGGTGTGTCATGTGATGGTCAAGCTCATCGCCTTGGGATTGACCACATCTAGATGCAATATGATCAAATGGACATCGGGGTACCCGTCAGTGAGGGCGGAAATTAGGAAAAGCCGTGATAGATGGATGCCGTGTTAAAATAGAGGACATGGACTTGCACGACAGGCAAGATGGAGTCTTCGAGTCATGATTATTAGGCTAGATGTCCGTGATATTATTATCTTTCTCCCGTTGCAATGCACGGGCATTTCTGGTAGTACTTCATAAATTATAGATACATTGGAGATGTATCAGCATCCCCAAGCTTAATTCCTTCTCATCCTCGAGGAGGAAAATGATAAAAGAAATAATTTATGATGTGTGAATGCTAGCAAGTGCACAAGTTTGATCAATGATAATTTGAATCACTTTTTGTAGCATCATTATATATCACAAATAGCAGCTCATCGCATAAAACTTCTTATGATCCAGTAGCTTGTTAAAGCATAGATCATAAACTTTCTTGAAAACTAACAAACTAGGTTCTCAGTCATCAAACAATTGCAATTCATCTTCTTTTCAGGAAGGGTCTATGTAAGAGCTTTGATTTAGAAAATCCCACATACTCAACTATCATATAGTCTTCCATGATTGCTACCACTCAAAGCATATTTTTAGAACAAAATAGCATCCATTGAACACAGAGAAAGATAGGGGCTTAGTGTTTTGCCTCCCAACTTATTTATCATATAGATAATTGTCAACAGTAATAATTCATGATCAAATATATTTGAATGGCCATATATGCTTAGATGTTTCCCGATCACATAATGCTTGCCAACTAAAGAGTAGGTTCGAATGAGAAGGAATACTACTAACTCTTGCATAAAAGTAAAAGATAGGCCCTTTGCAGATGGAAGCGGGGATTTGCAAAGGTGCCAGAGCTCGAAGCTTTTAAAACAGAGATGAATATAATTTTGAAAAGTATGCTTTCATTGTCAACGTAACGACCGAGAGTTCTCACTATCTTCCATGCTAGACATATTATAGGCGGTTCCCAAATAGAATGGTAAAGTTTTTACTCCCCCTCCACCAACAATCACACTCCACGGCTCGTCCGAAACAACGGGTACCGTCCATACCAACAACAGTCCTGGGGGAGTTTTGTTTAATTAATTATGATTTTGTTTTTGATCTTTTGATCATAGTATTGGGCATCCCAATTACTAGATACTCTCTCGTGAATGATAAGTGAATAAACACTCATGTGAGAATAACCCACCTAGCATGGAAGATACCGACAGCCCCTAGTCGCTACATGAACGATTCAGCCATACAAAATAGATTATTATTTGAAGGTTTAGAGTTTGGCACATGCTAATTTACTTGGAACGACAAGTAAATACTGCATATAGGTAGATATGATGGATAGTCATTGAAGAAACTTGGTTCAAGGATTTTGGATGCACAAACAGTATTCCCGCTTAGTACAAATTTTTTGGCTAGCAGAAGATTCTAAAAAGCAAGCACCACATGTTGGAGGATCCATAACAATATAACGTCTATACAAATATACCCAAGCATAACTCATCATGTTGTCTTCCTTGTCCAACTTCAACTAATTTTCTCAAGTTTGAAAATAATTAATGGGGCTCACAATCATAGAAGATGTAGTATATTTATATGTGAAACCTCTCTTCCTTCAATATTCTTTCATGAATTGTTCAAGTGACCAATACTATGTTTGCAAACTTTCAATAAATTTACCACCTATACTTCTTATATGTGAAGTCATTACTCCCCATGGGATAAGCATACAAAACATATATAATTTCAGATTTATGATATTCAATTCATTCAACCATTTACTCATATGATATACTAGGGAATGTGCCCGTGCGTTGCATTGGGAGAAAAAAAATGTTTCTTCCATGTCTCTAACTCATGTACCTATGCATCGCAATGGGAAAACACTTGCATGAGTGATATAGTCAAGTGATGTAATCAAGGTTCGCCTTTTCTGCTACTTTGACATTACTCAATTAAACCTAGGTACAATTTCTCACCCTGAACTCTCTTGCCACGTAAGTACCAAGTTAAACCTACTTTAATGCTACATAAAAAGATAGTGAATTGCTCGTAAAATATTATTTAGTTTCTACTTTCTTATACATGCATGGTGAAAAAACCTAGTACTTGCAAAACAATGAACAATCAATATATGGACCAGAAAAGAATTATTGAACTCATCAATAATTATTGGTTGTGGGAGGAGTGATCCCAGTCTTATTACCTAGGAGAAACCCATCAATCCATCCAAGAGCTCTTATTTAATCATCAGCTCCTCAATGTAAACCAGGCATTTGTTGAGATTCCTGTACTCCGTGAATTCTTGTTGAAGGTATAAAATAATACTACATGAATATGACGGCTAAAATATAAACTCTGACTCATAGGGCGGACATTTTGGGAAGGAGTAAAAAATAATAGAAGGGTGATACAAAGGCCACCAAACATAGAAAAAAATAGATTAGGCCATGGGAAAGAGCAATGTAATTGTGTAAAAGCCAGACTTCGAATCCTCCTCCTCATGTTCGGTGATGGGTGCTAGTGGGTCAAGTGAGGTGGGCTTCTACTTGGCGCCACACGCTTTGGCGGACACCTTGGCGCGCCGCCCGCCTATGCATGATTCCGTGCTTCATGATCTAGTCAGGCAGGCCAAGCCTGAAAATCACAAGCTCCTCCTCATCCGCAGGAATGTCTTCTTGGTGTACCATCTTCATCATGGATATGTAGTAAGACGAGAACCATGGTAGGCTCGCCACCATCGATAGTAGTAGGAGCACACTTAATGGAGGTATCCAAAGATACATTACATCTCATTACAAACTATATGCAAACATCAAATTTTCTTAGGATCCATAATAAACTTTGGAAATCGGTTCATTACATAGAATTTTCATTACCTATGTACCATCTCAGATGTTAGACATGAGCATTTGCATCACGCCAATACACACAAACTACATATACACTACACTATTCCTACTAATTAAACATTGATTCAGCATCATAGAATACATAATGCTACAGTAACCTGCACACACCCGAGAACATCGAGCTATACAACAAAGTTCAAGCCAACTCATCCGCTTGCACTATATATATAACTTAGAAATACGTACTGGCATTCAAAAGTGCTTCCTAATTTTTTTTCTGGGAGTTCTTCTGCATCTAGAGGACTTCTTTTCAACCAATGGCTAACTCACGAATCACAAGCTAGTCAAGGAGACATGGCGAGAGCTTGAACTAGTAGGTCCGGCTGATTTCGGAGCGATTCCTACGAGAAGCTACAAACTGCCACCGGCAACATGGGCTCTGCGTCGAGGTTACCATCCTGGGTCATGTAAGTCCGTCAACCAGTCGAGCCTCATTCGCCTATCCCATCACTACATGCACTGTTATGCCCCTGATTTGACCGTACACTAATCATACACGCAAATGTGTACGATCAAGCTCAGGGACTCACAGGAAGATATCACAACACAACTCTAAAAATAAAATAAGCCATACAAATATCATATTACAAGCCAGGGGCCTCGAGGGCTCGAATACAAGAGCTCAATCATAGACAAGTCAGCGGAAGCAACAATATCTGAGTACAAACATAAGTTAAACAAGTTTTCCATAAGAAGGCTAGCACAAATTGGGAAACAAATCGAAAGAGGCGCAGGCCTCCTGCCTGGGATCCTCCTAAACTACTCCTGGTCGTCGATAGCGGTTTGCACGTAGTAGTAGGCACCTCCCGAGTAGTAGTAGTCGTCATCGACAGTGGCGTCTGGCTCCTGGACTCCAACGTCTGGTCACAACAATCAGGTATAGAAAAAGGGGGGAAAGGGGAACAAAGCAACCGTGAGTACTCATCCAAAGTACTCGCAAGCAAGGAGCTACACTACATATGTATTGGTATCAATGAATGGGGGTAGTATATGTGGACTGAACTGCAGAATGCTAAAATAAGAGGGGGATAGCTAGTCCTATTGAAGACTACGCTTCTGGTAACCTCCATCTTGCAACAGAAGAAGAGAGTAGATGGTAAGTTCACCAAGTAACATCGCATAGCATAATCCTACCCGGCGATCCCATCCTCGTTGCCCAGTGAGAGAGCGATCACCGGGTTGTATCTGGCACTTGGAAGGGTGTGTTTTATTAAGTATCCGGTTCTAGTTGTCATAAGGTCAAGGTTCAACTCCGGGTCGTCGTTTTACCGAGGGACACGGCTATTCAAATAGATAAACTTCCCTGCAGGGGTGCACCACATTTCCCAACACGCTCGATCCCCTTTGGCCGGACACACTTTCCTGGGTCATGTCCGGCCTTGAAAGATCAACACGTTGCAACCCCACCTAGGCACAATAGAGAGGTCAGTACGCCGGTCTAAATCCTATGGCGCAAGGGTCTGGGCCCATGCCCATTGCACACCTGCACGTTGCGTACGCGGCCGGCGAGCAGACCTAGCCTCCCTTATACAAGAGCAGGCGTTTGATGTCGACTGCACAACCTTCTTCTTGTAGACGTTGTTGGGCCTCCAAGTGCAGAGGTTTGTAGGACAGTAGCAAATTTCCCTCAAGTGGATGACCTAAGGTTTATCAATCCATGGGAGGCGTAGGATGAAGATGGTGTCTCTCAAACAACCCTGCAACCAAATAACAAAGAGTCTCTTGTGTCCCCAACACACCCAATACAATGGTAAATTGTATAGGTGCACTAGTTCGATGAAGAGATGGTGATACAAGTGCAATATCGATGGTAGATATAGGTATTTGTAATATGAAAATGTAAAAACAGCAAGGTAACAAGTAATAAAAGTGAGCGTAAACGGTATTGCAATGCTTTGAAACAAGGCCTAGGGTTCATACTTTCACTAGTGCAAGTTCTCTCAACAATAATAACATAATTGGATCATGTAACTATCCCTCAACATGCAACAAAGAGTCACTCCAAAGTCACTAATAGCAGAGAACAAATGAAGAGATTATGGTAGGGTACGAACCACCTCAAAGTTATTCTTTCTGATCGATCTATTCAAGAGTCCGTAGTAAAATAACATGAAGCTATTCTTTCCGTTCAATCTATCCTAGAGTTCGTACTAGAATAACACCTTAAGACAAAAATCAACCAAAACCCTAATGTCACCTAGATACTCCAATGTCACCTCAAGTATCCATGGGTATGATTATACGATATGCATCACACAATCTCAGATTCATCTATTCAACCAACACAAAGTACTTCAAAGAGTGCCCCAAAGATTCTACCGGAGAGTCAAGACGAAAACGTGTGCTAACCCCTATGCATAGATTCACAAGGTCACGGACCCGCAAGTTGATCACCAAAACATACATCAAGTGGATCAATAGAATATCCCATTGTCACCACGGATATCCCACGCAAGACATACATCAAGTGTTCTCAAATCCTTAAAGACTCAATCCGATAAGATAACTTCAAAGGGAAAACTCAATCCATTACAAGAGAGTAGATGAGGAAGAAACATAATAAGATCCAACTATAATAGCAAAGCTCGCGATACAACAAGATTGTGCCACCTCAAGAACACGAGAGAGAGAGAGAGAGATCAAACACATAGCTACTGGTACATACCCTCAGTCCCGAGGGAGAACTATTCCCTCCTCGACATGGAGAGCACCAGGATGATGAAGATGGCCACCGGAGAGGGATTTCCCCCTCCGGCAGGGTGCCGGAATGGGTCTAGATTGGTTTTTCAGTGGCTACGGAGGCTTCTGGCGGCGAAACTCCTGATCTATTGTGCTCCCCGATGGTTTTAGGGTATATTGGTATATATAGGAGGAAGAAGTACGTCGGTGGACCTCCGGGCTGTCCACGAGGCAGGGGGGCGCGCCCCCCACCCTCATGGGCAGCCTGGGACTCTCCTTGTCCATCTCCGATACTCCGTGGGCTTCTTCTGGTCCAAAAATAAGTTCAATGAAATTTCAGGTCAATTGGACTCCGTTTGATTTTCCTTTTCCGCGATACTCTAAAACAAGGAAAAAACAGAAACTGGCACTGGGCTCTAGGTTAATAGGTTAGTCCCAAAAATAATATAAAAGTGTTTAATAAGGCCCATAAACATCCAAAACAGATAATATAATAGCATCGAATAATCAAAAATTATAGATATGTTGGAGACGTATCAGCATCCCCAAGCTTAATTCATGCTCGTCCTTGAGTAGGTAAATGATAAAAACATATATTTTGATGTGGAATGCTACCTAACATATTTCTCTAAGTAATTATTCTTTATTGTGGCAAGAATATTCAGATCCATAAGATTCAAGAGAAAAGTTTAATTTTGACATAAAAATAATAATACTTCAAGCATACTAACTAAGCAATCATGTCTTCTCAAAATAACATGGCTAAAGAAAGCTATCCCTACAAAATCATATAGTCTGGCTATGCTCCATCTACACCACACAAAGTATTTAAATCATGCACGACCCCGATGACAAGCCAATCAATTGTTTCATACTTTTGATGTTCTCAAACTTTTTCAATCTTCACGCAATACATGAGCGTGAGCCATGGACATAGCACTATACGTGGAATATTATGGTGGTTGTGGAGAAGACAGAAGGGAGAAGATAGTCTCACGTCAACTAGGCATATCAAAGGGCTATGGAGATGCCCATCAATAGGTATCAATGTGAGTGAGTAGGGATTGCCATGCAACAGATGCACTAGAGCTATAAGTGTATGAAAGCTCAAAAAGAAACTAAGTGGGTGTGCATCCAACTTGCTTGCTCACGAAGACCGAGGGAATTTTGAGGAAGCCCATCATTGGAATATACAAGCCAAGTTCTATAATGAAAGATTCCCACTAGTATATGAAAGTGACAACATAGGAGACTCTCTATCATGAAGATTATGGTGCTACTTTGAAGCACAAGTGTGGTAAAAAGATAGTAGCATTGTCCCTTCTCTCTTTTTCTCTCATTTTTTTATTTTTTATTTGGGCCTTTCTCTTTTTTATGGCCTCTTTTTTTCTTTTTTTATTTGGGCTTCTTCGGCCTCTTTTTTTTCGTCCGGAGTCTCATCCCGACTTGTGGGGGAATCATAGTCTCCATCATCCTTTCCTCACTGGGACAATTCTCTAATAATGATGATCATTAGACTTTTATTTACTTACAACTCAAAAATTACAACTCGATACTTAGAACAAAATATGACTCTATATGAATGCCTCCGGTGGTGTACCGGGATGTGCAATGACTCAAGAGTGACATGTATGGAAGAGTTATGAACGATGGCTTTGCCACAAATACGATGTCAACTACATGATCATGCAAAGCAATATGACAATGATGAAGCGTGTCATAATAAACGGAATGGTGGAGAGTTGCATGGCAATATATCTCGGAATGGCTATGGAAATTCCATAATAGGTAGGTATGGTGGCTGTTTTGAGGAAGGTATATGGTGGGTTGAAGGTACCGACGAAAGTTGCGCGGTACTAGAGAGGCTAGCAATGGTGGAAGGGTGAGAGTGTGTATAATCCATGGACTCAACATTAGTCATAAAGAACTCACATAATTATTGCAAAAAACTATTAGTTATCAAAATGGAGTATTACGCGCATGCTCCTAGGGGGATAGATTGGTAGGAAAAGACCATCGCTCGTCCCCGACCGCCACTCATAAGGAAGACAATCAATAAATAAATCATGCTCCGACTTCATCACATAACGGTTCACCATACGTGCATGCTACGGGAATCACAAACTTTAACACAAGTATTTATCAAATTCACAATTACTCAACTAGCATGACTCTAATATCACCATCTCCATATCTCAAAACAATTATCAAGTATCAAACTTCTCTTAGTATTCAATGCACTTTATATGAAAGTTTTTATTATATCCCTCTTGGATGCCCATCATATTAGGACTAAATTCATAACCAAAGCAAATTACCATGCTGTTTAGAGACTCTCAAAATGATATAAGTGAAGCATGATAGTTCATCTATTTCTTCAAAATAAAGCCACCACTGTGCTCTAAAAAGATATAAGTGAAGCACTAGAGCAACTACAAACTACTCCGAAAGATATAAGTGAAGATCAATGAGTAGTCGAATAATTATGCAACTATATGAAGACTATCTAAAATTAAGGAATTTCAGATCTTGGTATTTTATTCAGACATCAAGCAAAACTAAAGAAAATAAAACGACGCTCCAAGCAAAACACATATCGTGTGGCGAATAAAAATATAGCTCCAAGTAAAGTTACCGATGAACGAAGACGAAAGAGGGGATGCCTTCCAGGGCATCCCCAAGCTTAGGCTCTTGGTTGTTCTTGAATTTTACCTTGGGGTGCCATGGGCATCCCCAAGCTTAGGCTCTTTCCAATCCTTGTTCCATAATCCATCAAAACTTAACCTAAAACTTGAAAACTTCACAACACAAAACTCAAAATAGAAAATCTCGTGAGCTCCGTTAGCGAAAGAAAACAAAACACCACTTCAAGGTACTGTAATGAACTCATTCTTGATTTATATTGGTGTTAAACCTACTGTATTCCAACTTCTCTATGGTTTATAAACTATTTTACTAGTCATAGATTCATCAAAATAAGCAAACAACACATAGAAAACAGAATCTGTTAAAAACAGAACAGTCTGTAGTAATCTCTAACTAACGCAAACTTCTGGAACCCAAAAAATTCTAAAATAAATTTCTGGACGTGAGGAATTTATCTATTAATCACCTGCAAAAATAATTAACTAAATAGCACTCTCCAATAAAAAATGGCAGCAATTCTTGTGAGCGCTAAAGTTTCTGTTTTTTATAGCATGATCGCAAAGACTTTCCCCAAGTCTTCCCAACGGTTCTACTTGGCACAAACACTAACTAAAACATAAAAACTCAATCATAACAGAGGCTAGATAAATTATTTATTACTAATCAGGAGCAAAAATCAAGGGACAAAAATAAAATTGGGTTGCCTCCCAACAAGCGCTATCGTTTAACGCCCCTAGCTAGGCATGATGATTTCAATGATGCTCACATAAAAGATAAGAATTGAAACATAAGGAGAGCATCATGAAGAATATGACTAGAACATTTAAGCATAACACACTTCCTATGCATAGGGATTTTGTGAGCAAAAAACTTGCGGGAACAATAATCAACTTGCATAGGAAGGTAAAACAATCATAACTTCAAGATTTTCAGCACATAGAGAGGAACCTTGATATTATTGCAACTCCTACAAGCATATATTCCTGCCTCATTATAATTTTAAGTAGCATCATGAATGAATTCAACAATATAACCAACACCTAGAGCATTCTTTTCATGATCTACAAGCATAGAAATTTTATTACTCTCCACACAAGCAAAATTCTTCTCATGAATAATAGTGGGAGCAAACTCAACAAAATAATTATCATGTGAGGCATAATCCAATTGAAAACTAAAATCATGAGACAAGTTTCATGGATATCATTATTCTTTATAGCATACAATTCATCACAATAATCATCATAGATAGCAACTTTGTTCTCATAATCAATTGGAACCTCTTCCGAAATAGTGGATTCATCACAAAATAAAGTCATGACCTCTCCAAATCCACTTTCATGAATATAATCATCATAAATAGGAGGCATGTTTTCATCATAATAAATTTTCTCATCAAAACTTGGGGGACAAAAAATATCATCTTCATCAAACATAGCTTCCCCAAGCTTATGGCTTTGCATATCATTAGCATCACAGATATTCAAGGAATTCATACTAACAACATTACAATCATACTCATCATTCAAATATTTAGTGCCAAACATTTTAATGCATTCTTATTCTAACACTTTGGCACAATTTTCCTTTCCATCATACTCACGAAAGATATTAAAAAGATGAAGCGTATAAGGCAAACTCAATTCCATATTTTTTTTGTAGTTTTCTTTTATAAACTAAACTATTGCTAAAACAAGAAACAAAAAGATTCGATTGCAAGATCTAAAGATATACCTTCAAGCACTAACCTCCCCGGTAACGGCGCCAGTAAAGAGCTTGATGTCTAATACACAACCTTCTTCTTGTAGACGTTGTTGGGCCTCCAAGTGCAGAGGTTTGTAGGACAGTAGCAAATTGCCCTCAAGTGGATTACCTAAGGTTTATCAATCCGTGGGAGGCGTAGGATGAAGATATTGTCTCTCAAACAACCCTGCAAGCAAATAACAAAGAGTCTCTTGTGTTCCCAACACACCCAATACAATGGTAAATTGTATAGGTACACTAGTTCGGCGAAGAGAAGGTGATACAAGTGCAATATGGATGGTAGATATAGGTATTTGTAATCTGAAAATGTAAAAACAGCAAGGTAACAAGTAATAAAAGTTAGCGTAAACGGTATTGCAATGCTTTGAAACAAGGCCTAGGGTTCATACTTTGACTAGTGCAAGTTCTCTCAACAATAATAACATAATTGGATCATATAACTATCCTTGAACATGCAACAAAGAGTCACTCCAAAGTCAGTAATAGCGGAGAACAAACGAAGAGATTATGGTAGGGTACGAAACCACCTCAAAGTTATTCTTTCTGATCGATCTATTCAAGAGTCCATAGTAAAATAACATGAAGCTATTCTTTCCGTTCAATCTATCCTAGAGTTCATACTAGAATAACACCTTAAGACAGAAATCAACCAAAACCCTAATGTCACCTAGATACTCCAATGTCACCTCAAGTATCCATGGGTATGATTATACGATATGCATCACACAATCTCAGATTCATCTATTCGACCAACAGAAAGTACTTCAAAGAGTGCCCCAAAGATTTTATCGGAGAGTCAAGACGAAAACGTGTGCCAACCCCTATGCATAATTCACAAGGTCACGGAACCCGCAAGTTGATCACCAAAACATACATCAAATGGATCAATAGAATACCCCATTGTCACCACGGATATCCCACGCAAGACATACATCAAGTGTTCTCAAATCCTTAAAGACTCAATCTGATAAGATGACTTCAAAGGGAAAACTCAATCCATTACAAGAGAGTAGAGGGGGGAGAAACATCATAAGATCCAACAATAATAGCAAAGCTCGCGATACATCAAGATCGTGCCACCTCAAGAACACGAGAGAGAGAGACAGATCAAACACATAGCTACTAGTACATACCCTCAGCCCCAAGGGAGAACTATTCCCTCCTCGTCATGCAGAGCACCGGGATGATGAAGATGGCCACCGAAGAGGGATTTCCCCCTCTGGCAGGGTGCTGGAACGGGTCTAGATTGGTTTTAGGTGGCTACGGAGGCTTCTGGCGACGGAACTCCCGATCTATTGTGCTCCCCGATGGTTTTAGGGTATATTGGTATATATAGGAGGAAGAAGTACGTAAGTGGACCTCCGGGCTGTCCATGAGGCAGGGGGCGCGCCCAGGGGGGTGGGCGCGCCCGGGACTCTCCTGGTCCATCTCCAATACTCAGTGGGCTTCTTCTAGTCCAAAAATAAGTTCCGTGAAACTTCAGGTCAATTGGACTCCGTTTGATTTTCCTTTTCTGTGATACTGTAAAACAAGGAAAAATAGAAACTCGCAATGGGCTCTGGGTTAATAGGTTAGTCCCAAAATAATATAAAAGTGTTTAATAAGGCCCATAAACATCCAAAACAGATAATATAATAGCATGGAACAATCAAAAATTATAGATACGTTGGAGACATATCAGCGTTCCAGTCCAACCCGGCGCGCGCCGCTCAATCGCTGACGTCACGAAGGCTTCGGCTGATACCACGATGTCGAGTGCCCATAACTGTTGCCGCATAGTTGGTTAGTGCGTATAGGCCAGTGGCCAGACTCAGATCAAATACCAAGATCACATTAAGCGTGTTATTTTGAAGTAATCGCGAACGCCGACCAGGGCCAGGCCCACCTTTCTCCTAGGTGGTCTCAACCTGCCCTGTGGCTCCGCCACAAAGATCCACCCAGAGGGCCCTGGGGACGAAGGTCCTTTTAGCCCCCAATCCGTGAATCACTCGCGGGTACTCTACGAGCTGACCCGTCTTTAGTCATCACATGTATCATGTATAAGATATATAGTATATACCCGTGATCACCTCCCTAGTGATCATAGCCCGATAGTATAGCATGGCAGACGGACAAGAATGTAGAGTCACTGATGATAAACTAGCATCCTATCACTACTAGGGAAAACCTAATACACAGAATCTTAGCAGCAGCGCGGCATAAAAACAGGCGCTGCTGCTAAGTAGTAGCAGCGCGGCTACGGAAAGCTCGCTACTGGTGCAAACTTAGCAGTAGCGCATGACGCTTAAACCGCGCTGCTACAAAAATCCACCGACAGTACACAAAGACATAAGTTTACCAGTAGCGCGGTGCCAGGGAGCGCACTGCTGCTAATGCCATAGTAGCAACGCACTTTTTTGTCACCTCGCTGCTGCTAATTCTGAAAATGTGCACAAGTTTGGCCCGTTTAGCAGTAGCGCGTGACAGGAAAGCGCGATGTTGCTACGCTCTTAGCAGCAGCGCATTTTCTCTCCCGCGCTACTGCTAAGACGCAGTACCCACCACCTTTTCCACCTCCCCCTCCCCATCTCCTCTCCTCCCTTTCCCCTACCCTCCCACATCCTCCCTCTCTCACTCTTCTTCTTCCTCAATACTTCTCCCCCCATTACTCTCCCTCTTCTACCTACCTTTCTCTCTCTTCATTACTCCTAGCTATAACTACACCACCTCCATTAATTCATCTCCTTTCTCTTTTTCCTCCCCCCTCCACTAGTTGAAGTTGTCTCCTCCTAAATTAGCTAGCTAGGTAGATGTAGCATTTAGTTAAGTGACCTATTTGCCCCCTAACTAGATCTTTCTTTGTCAAGAAGAGCTTTATGCACTTTTGACCTCCCTACATCATCATCTCCACCATGTGCTCGATCTCGAGATAGAGGTGTGATTAATATTTCACGCTTTTGCAAAATGGAAATATGTTTATGCATGTGTGTGTGATATTTTTATGGAAATTGTGTGTGTGGCATGAGTTGACGCCAAATTGTGCATTTGAGTTGCCTATGTTTTGCCGAAATGTCGATTTATTTCTGTTTCGGCGAATTCCGGGCAAACTCTAGATCTATATATGTCCTACTTTTAAGGAAGGTCATGCCGAATTTTTGTATGACTTTGATGAATGCACGCATTTTTATAATCAATTTGTTTATTATTACCGTGCAGAGTTCACGATGGTCAGTGGAACGATGGTGGACAGGTGGTTGCGGTCGGCGGTGCAGGACATGAAGGAAAATAACCTGACAGAGGTTTTATGTCCGTGTCGAAAATGTAAAGGAATAGTTTGGCTTGACCCCCATGTCGATGGTCGTGTCGAAGCGCACCTGCTCATGACTGGTTTCATGGATGGCTATACTCGGTGGATAACTGAAGATGAGGATGACGATGTTGAGGATGCTGACAGGGCAGGCAATGATGACACGGGGCAAGACGAAGAGATGATCGATAATGGCGGCGGGGAAGAGGCCGGACATGGCGGCGGAGAAGGGGCCGGACATGGCGGCGGAGAGAACGACATGGACTCCACGCAGTAGAGTTCATCGGTACTAAGTTCAATCGTGCGGGACCCTCATGTTCAAGCATTGCTTCGCAAGGAGACGAGTACTGAGAGAGCTGCTTCTAGAGAGGAGGCTAAGCTGGAGCAACTAGTGGTAGACTCGACCACTCCATTGTATGATGGTTGCAATCCTGAGGTGACTCGCTTGAGTTTCACGCTCCAAGTGCTGAAGACGAAGGCTAAAAACAAATGGACCGACACTAGCCTCAATGAGCATCTCAAGTACCTAAAGGATGTTCTTCCCGAGGGTAATCTATGTCCTAGTAGTGTTGATGAGGCCAAGAAGATCGTGTGCCCTCTTGATCTGCCACATGTTAGATACCATGCATGCATCAACGATTGCATAATTTATCAGAAGGAGCACGCGGAAAAAACAAGTTGTCCGGTGTGCAATGCTTCTCGATACAAGAAGGCCAGGAAGAAATGTCCCCAGAAAGTGGTATGGTACTTACCGATCACTCCCCGTCTCCAGAGGTATTTTGTAGATCCCAAGGAAGCAAAGCTAATGCACTGGCACGCGGAGAGGAAGAAGCCCTACGATGGAGATGATCCGAAGCTAAGACACGTCAAGGATGGAAGCCAGTGGAGAGCGTTGAACAGCTTCTATCGGTATTTTGAATGTGATGCAAGGAACATCATGCTCGGCGCGTGTACCGATGGCATGAATTCGTTTGGCAACCAGAGCACCAACCATAGCACATGGCCCGTGTTTGTATGGATGTACAACCTCCGCCCTGGTTGTGCATGAAATCGAAGTACATTCACATGAGCATGCTTATTCAAGGGCCGAAACAACCAGGAAATAATATTAATTTGTATCTGGGGCTACTTCAGGAGGAGTTAGACACGTTATGGAAAACACCGGCCAAGACATGGGACGCCAACAAAGGCGAGTATTTCAACATGAGAGCCGCGCTGATCACGACAGTGCACGACTATCTTGGTTACGGATATGTGGCAGGCCAGGTGTGCCATGGATATTGCGGATGCACGCGGTGCATGGGTTGGGTGCTGCTATGGCCGAAGAATCTTATTCGTCTGGAGCCGACCGAGAGCACACCAATAACCACACATCAACAAGCATGTGCGGAGACCACCACCCCGCCTACGCAATTACCAGCTCCTGTAGTGCCGGGTGAGAGCGGCGGACGACATGATGAAGCGGGTGCAATAGTGTTGGCTGATGTAATTTGTCCTGTAGAACAGAGTATGGATGATGAGACGGAGGTCGACCCTATGGATTTCCTCAATACAAATGCGTATGACTGTGACATAGAATTGATGAGTCAACCATATGACGAATCGGGCTATCAGCTTGCTAATGAGGATATGGATGATATGCCCAGGCAGGAAGGTCGTAGCAGGGATTGAAAAAAGTCTCTCTTCATGAAATCCTCACAGGACACGCCTGAAGATGCCGCCTCAACACAGGCTCAACTATCCCAGTGCGAGGGTCGTACAGTACTTAGCCCGGGAACACTAGGGCAGGGGTTAAGGAAGGGTGTAGAAGCTGTGCCCAAGAAAAAGGAGAGAAAGAGATCGGGGAAGATAGCTGCCTCCAAACAAGCCAGAGCACATAGCAGCCAAACGATGCATTCTGAAGAGCGTGTACCCGTGAAAGGTTCGGCCATGTTCCATCTCACGGGCGAGCCGATGCTACCGCCGAAACCACTGAAGGCACTATCAGGGGATCTCAGGAGACTGCACGACCATGTGCTGTCGACTGAGAAAAGCCTACTAGCCTTAAAGGATCCAGGATATCCGACATACGCGGCTCGTGTGCCTGAGGGGAGGTGCTACATCGAGACACGTCCCGCGGAGGTGTTCTTCTTGCGGTTTGACCATATCTTTGAGATGTTTCTCACAAGGCGGCTCGATTTTACAATCGTCCGCCTTTTTGCGCTACATATGAGCTCTGTCATGAACAGTGAAGAAGTCTCGCAAATCTGTGTGGCGGATCCGTACTACATGCACGAGTCTTTCTTGAGTCTCGGCGACTTTGAGCGTGAAACTGCTAGGGACTACCTCCAAAACTTCATGGTACAGAATAAGGACCGGGAAATTTTCCTCGTGCCTTATCATCCAAAGTAAGTCAGTTTCGAACAACCCTTTCATACATTTCAATCATTCCTTCTCTCTCTCTATGGGGAATAATTTGAGGTGTCTTTTCCCCGCAGCAACGGGCGCGCCGTCCTTATCGTTCTTTATCCGCAAGTCTCCCACGCTGTGTATTTTGACCCTTCCAGAGACTACGAGAAAAAAGACTACACCCACATAATGAATATTCTAGATGATGCCCTCCAAGGCTTCAGATTTAGAGGTGGCCACATGCAGATCAGGAAACAAAGGAACAAGAAGATGGGTTTCGCGCATAAAACTAACTTCTCCTGCATCCAAGTCCCAAAACCAAGCAAGAAGGATGGATTGTACATCCTCCATCTCATGAATCAGTTCAACACGAATCACCAAAAAGCTTCGCATGAGAAGCAGAAATGATGATCATATCCACAAGTGGCTAGAATCTCATGGAGAAGCGGATTATAAACTTAGAGATGACTTCTTTCGCATCCAAAGAGACATTGTGAAGATCATCATGAAAGAAGTCGTCGATGAGAAGGGGATGTTCCACCATGGCCCTATATCGCGAGCTGACGTCCGAACTCGCATAGGCATGAAATGTCTAGACCTCACGCCGTTCAAGAAGCTAGGGTCCATCCTCGATGATATGGAAGGATGGAACTTCTAGTTATTTATGATGCCGATGATGATGATATGTGTCGGTTGAACTTGTATACTATTTGTAGTGATGCAACTTTGTGATGTCCACGATCCCTGCCGAACTTGCGTAACGCTACTTTGTTAGTTTGCGTACGATGACCTGCGTACCTATAGTTAATTAATTTGCGTACTGTATGTTGCATCTAGTTGCTAACCCTTTCTTTTTCGGTGTTCTCTAGTATATTTTGTTGCATATATATGATTGTACATCCTCTTCATGAACATGCATCTCTAACAGGTACCTAGTTTCTTGATGGCGAGATGGAACTGCTATGTCGTGTACAAAGGGAAGGTTCCGGGGGTGTACAACAAGTGGCATGAGTGTCAGGCGCAAGTGAATGGGTTCTCGGATGCCAGCCATAAAGGTTTCAAAATCAGACAAGAAGGAGAAGCTAGTTACTTGAGGTTCACGCTAGCGCGAGAGAGGACTCGTAACCGCCATCTCATGTACTGCATAGTTCCGCTCTCACTCATAGTGATAGCTCTTCTCGTGTATACCTTTGTTTAGATGGATGACGTTGTAGTTGCAAGTATTCGAGACTTGCATGTATCGCTATTTTCGAGATGATGACAAGATACCACTTTGTGTTGGATGATGATTATGACCAGACTATTTGTATGTATATGCTATGATTACATTTGTGGTCTTGCAGGCATTTGTATGTGTATCATGAAGACATTTGTATGTGCTAAAGATTCTTCTATAAAGCCTGTTCAAATACAAAACAAATATGCCGAAAAAACAAAAAACTACTAAAATTAGCAGTAGCGAGTGCAGAAAAGTTAGCAGCAGCGCGGTTGTAGCAGTAGCGCGCACAGGGGAAGCGCACTATAGGTATTAGCAGCAGCGAGGTTCCTTTAAGCGCGCTGCTGCAACACTTGTGTAGCAGTAGCGCGGGTGGACCAGCGCTACTGCTATACGTTAGCTGTAGCGCCTTATTGGTAGCGCGGGTACCCGCGCTGCTGATAGGCCTAAAACCTGCACTGCTGCTAGCCTTTTCCCTAGTAGTGTATACTAAGCATTTAGGATTGCAGGTAAGGTATCAACAACTATAGCAACAATGACAGGCTATGCATTAGGATAGGATTTACGGAAAGCAGTAGACTACTCTAATGCAAGCAGTGGAGATAAGAATAGGTGATATCTGGTGATCAAGGGGGGGCTTGCCTGGTTGCTCTGGCAAGTAGGGGTCGTCAACAACGTAGTCGATCGGGGCACCAGCAGCGGCGTCAGTCTCGTAGTCTACCGGAGAGAAGAGGGGGAAGAAACAATGAATACAATGCAAACAAATGGATATCGATGCATGGCATGACAAGTAACGGTGTCAGGTGTGCCCTAACGCGGTAGGAGGTGATACCAGCGAAGGGGGGAAACATCCGGGAAAGTATCCCCGGTGTTTCGCGTTTTAGGACAGATGAACCGGAGGGGGAAAGTTGTGTGTTCACTATGACATGGTTGCCTGGTGAACGAACGTATTGCGTATCCGAAATCGTCTCGTCTTTCTGAGCAACTTTCATGTACAAAGTTTTTCCCTCCGAATTACGGATTATTTTATATTAATTTTTAAAGTTTTTAAAACATTTTGTAGATTTATCAAATTATTTTAATTCAAAATAAATGTGAATTTCTGGGTGCACCTAGCATTGGGTACACATAAGTGTACCAGAGGGGCTGACATGTGGGTCCAAGGGGTCCCAGTTGACCAGTCAAACTTTGACTGGTCAACTAGGGGGTGGGGCCCCCTTGTCATACACTGCTTTACTAACCTAACAGATTAAATATACTAATTAGGTTATTAGATTAACTAACACGGGTTAATTAAGTGAATTGGCTCTTTAATTAATTAATTAATTTCTATTATATATATTTTTAACATTCTCAGGGGGTAGCTCCACACGTCATTGGCAGGGGGTGCACAGTCAGCCCGTTGACCTTGGTCAACGCAGCCAACGGGACCCACGGGCCCACCTACAGCGACCCAAGGTGGGGCCCAGGGCCGGCTACGTCAGTGGTGGCATCGGAGTTGGCTCCGGTGACCCGATCTGCGGCGGAGATGGCCGGGGGCTCGTCGGAACTTGGCTGCGGTGGACGAAAACGAGCATGTGGGGGCGCGTTCGAACCACCGT